>NC_085030.1:9231683-9294183 GCF_963692335.1 Osmerus eperlanus | reverse complement strand
TGTTAACGGTGTCGCCTGGAAGTTTCTAGAAATCTGGCACCTTATTGAACGAAATCTAAAAGAGTGAACGTGCCGTTCACAGGCACCAGAATGAACGCTTTTACTATCGTTCATCAGGCAGTAATACAGTACGTTCAGTTCACGTTCACCAAAATTATGAACGAGTTCATGAACTTTCGTTCAATGAACGCGTTCAGGCACAACACTGCAGCTAACACTCTATTATGTGGGTGCTCTCAGGGCACCACGTTGTCTTGTGAAGACTGGCTGGCTCCAACACTGCTGAGCCTCTCTATCACACACACTCATCCACACACACGCACTGTACACATTCTACATACCGGTTGTACAAACCCACACACATAAAAATCCTACGAGCCTCAAACAGTCGTAAACCCCCAATTAAATCAGCTTGTGCATATTGGAACCCTCTTGTAATCCCCTCCACCAGACTTGGGACTGATTGTCTCACACACCAGATGCCTGCAATTCTGGTCCACAGTGAGACACAGTGAGACACAGACTGCCATGCTAATCCTGCTGGAATACTGGCATGCAGGAGAGCACACACACACACCTCTGAGTGAAGATGAGAATCATGAAAGATGTGGAAGGTAGCATGGTTGGAGGTCACTGTGCCCTCCAGCGCACACAGTGAAGGAATGGAGATCGCTGAGATAGGTGTTTCTTCCTCTGAATAATACAACACACCGTGAACACACACTCACACACGTGCAGTCCGCAGTGCGTTAGGAGTTATGGGTCACCTCCTGAGGAGAGGGAACAATGGGGCAGGTTGGAGGATTGGGTCAGCGGAGAACCAGTAGTTTTCACCCTCAGTTCATCCAACCACCAATAGTGTATAGTCAGAGGTACTTAGGGTACAAGGGGAACGGGGAGGATGGATGGAAGAGAGCCGTCCTAATTGAACACGGTAACCTTTGAAGCAGTGCTGGGGTGTTTTGTCCTTATTGCATGTAACCTTTTCAGCTCGCCCACAGCCCTGCTCATCTCTTTCATGACAGTCAGTTCTACTGACAGGGATTACTGTTACATCACGACTGATCTCTCCTGCGAGCTAGGTTTCTCTCTCGCTCTCTTCGCAGCTCTCTCTGTGTCTGTAGGGCTGTCTGTCTCTCTTTCTCGCTTCCTTCGCTGGCTTATCCGCCACGTTCAGAGTGATCTTTCACCGTGGTAAAACCTCCAATGACATGACTTAATAGGAGGGGGATGTGTGGACAGAAGCACAAGAACGAATCCTGAAACAGACAGACACGGTCACCTCTCCACGTCTCCCCCTCTCATTCTCTCACCCCAGTGTGATCTTCCTTTCCCACTTCCTCGCTCTCTCACTTCTGTCTTCCGAGACATATCTCATACTGCATTTTAGTCTCTCACCCCTACCTGCACACACCAGACAAGCTGTAGGCTAATTAAATTCTTTCTCACACAACCATTTCACACAGCCCAGCCTCAGATCCTATTGGTCTCAGGCACACCATCCCCCCTCACACAATCCAATCCTCTCACCCGTCACCCCTGCTGTAACACACTCCCCACACCGACCCCCACACACGCATCCTCTCGTGCACATGCACACACTTCAAACATCTCTCTCTCACACACACACACACTATCTCCCTCACAAACACAGATATACACACACACACTCCAACCCCCTCACACACCAATCTACTACCCCCTAGGAGCTTGGGGACTGCTCAACAGCTGCTTTCTTCCGATCCTGAGACTCTCCCTCTTCTACAGCCCCTCAGTGTAATCATTAATCAAATCCCCCTTTCTCGATAGGGGCCCATCTCTTGGGGGCCCCACTCTGTGTGTGTGTGTTTGTGTTTGTGTGTGTACTTGTTTTGAGTGTATGTGTGCGTGTTTGTTTGTGTAATTGTTCATAGTGCATGTGTGTGTGTGTGTGTGTGTGTGTGTCAGCCCCCACAGTTTGAGTATGTGTGAGGAAGGAACCTCGGAGGCCCTCGCTGACTGAGGGCTCCTGCGCTCATTGGGGCTTTGTTGCCGTGGCTGCGTCTCATTATGTAAATGATGTCTCTCTCCTGAGAGAGAGCGAGTGAGCGAGGCAGGCACAGCCGTAATGCTTGCCACTCCAGACTGTGTAAAATCGGCTTCAGGGACCAGCGAAGGATCGCTGCTATATTTAGAAATCATCCTCACAACGTCTTTTTTTTTTTTTTGCTTCACCAAAACAGAAGGGCTTCGTGCCGTGTAATACTCTGTGGTGTGCTGCACATTCACACCACCATGCACACACGCAGTCTTAATCGGGCAGCTGAGTAATATGGCCTTTATCACTTCATTTAACCCATTAAGCATCTATGTAAAGGTTTCACTTTGTATGCAGTTCCCGTCCTCGCTCTTCATCCCAGATAAACGAATAGTTCCTTATGAGTAATGGAACTAATGACAGACTGAATCATGTTTCATACTCAAGCCCCAGTTGGGTCAATACTTGGCAACGAACTGCTTTAAAAATTGAACTGTCACTCTGAGTAACCTATCAAGAGAGGCCCACAGTAATCTGACCTGGCTTTTATCATCATTCTTCTTAAGAGGTGTCTGTGGAATAGGACAATTATCCACTCTTCTTTATATCCCTCTATCGCTTCCTCTCACAGACACACTCGGCCGCACACACACACACACACACACACACACAGAAAAAGTATTTGTTTCATGTAGCCATGTTTAATGACTAACATAGTGATCAGCTGGTCTGTACCAACTATGGTCAGCTGGACACTACCGCCCCCCCCCCACTCCCCACCCATCCCCTTCTCTGCCAACCGTCCCTCCGCACACAAACGCCATGACCCCTGACCCCCACCCCACCCACCTGTCAGTCACCTGTGAGCTACAGGAGGACTCAGCTCAGCAGTGCCACGCCTCAAGGGAGTGTCCATTTCTGAATTAATGAAACTGCTATTTGGAGAGGGTGACCCACAGATCAATGCGGTCAATAGCATTAACCTCAGAAAGGCTTGTGGTGCAGGTGGGGCGTGATGGGGTGGGCGGTGGGACACTGTAATTAATGGCCTTGCTAAAACTGCTTACTCCTATCCCTGGTCCCCTCCACCAGCATGACCTAAGAGGATTGCGAGCCAAGGCTCTCTCTCTCTCTCTCTCTCTCTCTCTCTCTCTCTCTCTCTCTCTCTCTCTCCTCTCCCTGCCTCTCACTCTTTCTCCTTCCCAACCACCAATCAAGCTAAGCTACACGGTCAGCTGTCATGGAAAGGCTAATTTGCCTTGTCTATAGAAGGTGTTTGAAGCCATGCCAAGTGCTAATGATATATATCTTGGCTGTCTTTTACTCGATGCGAGTGCTGGCAAGATGCATTGGCTGATTGGAGCTGATTTGAAGTGTCGCGTTAAATGAGGCTGGAGAAGGAAGGAGGACCATAATCCTGTTAAAACATCACCAGCCTCCATACACGCCAAGGAGATGGCTGCCTGACACTCTAGCGCACAGTTGAGTAATCAGGAGCCCTGGGCTGCTACTGTAGCACGTTGCAAATGCTAACACTAAGGCTAATCTCTGCTTCAGTCTCAGGCTGCGGGCAACCAGGCTAGCGCCAAAGCTCAGGCGAACACTCAAGCTAACACTGATCTCAGGTGTCAGAACGCAGGCTCACCAGGCTCACCTTCAGGACTAACCAGGTCCTCCGCGTGACAGCCCCTCGCATCCCTCTGTTCATTACCACTGGTCCGGCCTTATCGCCTCCCTTTCTTACCTCCCCTTAATCCCCTTTATAATTTTCACCAACTTTAATTAGTTTGTGCCTGGACAAACTATTAATCCCTGCCACAGTTTCAAATAGAGCATCCACCAGGGTTGGGAGAGCCTTTTTACAGGAAGTGACTTCTGGACCTTGACATGACGTGGACACATGTACCACCACTGATGACATTTTGACAAGAATCAAATATATCTTCTCCCGTCTCTACGCTGCGTAGTCAGGGTGTTAATTTATGCTCCACAGGCTTGAGTATCCAGTTGTTTTCTATTATAACCTGATGCTGATGGGCAATCTCTGACCTTGTCATTTCTGCTTTTGTGAAGTCACCCAAAACAGCTGATCTCTACCCATGCTGGGCTGTACTCCACTCCCTAATTCAACAGATCATGTCGGAACACCAAACATTACAAACATACAACGGGTAGTATGGATCAGAAGTCACAGCAGCCTCCAGTAAATCCTCATGGGTACATTTGCACATAATGCTCTCCTTTCTCCCCACCAAGGCGTGGAGGGCACGCTTAGTCTTGACGATGTAAGAGCATGCTCTCGTTCTGATCTAGCAGGAGCTGCAGAACCCCCCCCCCCCTCCCCCCCACCCCTCCTGTCTGTCAATATCTCTGATGACATCACCAGAGACACCATCCTCCCCAGGGGACACACACGTGACATTGTCTCAGGGGGCTGCACTTCACAGACCCACGGATGACGTCCGGGATGGACGGCGTGCTATTGTTAAGGGTTACCACCCAAATTAGTTTGACCGGGTTCCGCCAAAGGCTGTGTTGGACAGCTGAGCTCCCGCATGCCTCCTGGCTGCAGCTCAGAGAGCCTGATCGTTCATGTTCCCCTGGACTATTAGCATTGAGATTAGGGGGATTGAGGCACACCTGGTGGAGGTATTACTGAGGGAACAGTTCATTCTGCCGTTTCCATCAGCCTCACCTTTTGTGGAGAGCAAAGTAGCCTCGTGCAACGCCATCTCATCACAGCCCTTCTCTCACACCGCCACTGTACGCACACTTCTCGGCTTAAGTGGTCTCTGTCCATCTTTACAGATTATAGGCCTGTTGGGAAAAGTGTCATGGCCTCCAGAGCCTCCCCCTATGAGGTGTTAAGAACAGTCTTAAAGGGATTGGCTACTCTCACGCCCTCTTGCAGAACAGCCCATAGCTGTTGTGACCATCAGGTCAGTATATTGTACTGACACCAGCCAAAGGCACCGGCGCAGAGAAGTACCTACTCAGAAATATTGTCTGTCTCTGTATAAAGAGGTCGTTGTCAGCAGGGCTGTTTAATACACATAACCACAATTATGTGGTTCTCCCGGTCCCGGTCCTGTCCTACATCTATAAAGTTGAATAATGGATTTTGGTGTTTTAAAAACCCATCGACACTGTATGACTATGTTTAGCCTGTGTTCTGCTCCTCTCTCCCACCAACCGTCTCTGGAGGAGGGGATCCCTCTCTGAATTGCTCCTCCCAAGGTTTCTTCCATTTTCTTTTCTCCTGTTGAGAGTTTTTTGGGAGTTTTTCCTTGTCTTCCTTAAGGGTTTAGGTTGGTTGAGGGGCAGTTCTATGGGCATATGTGAAGCCCTCTGTGACATGCTTGCGTGTAAAAAGGGCTATACAAATAAATTTGATTTGATTTGATTTGATTTGATTTGAATTATATGAGGGTTATGTTTGGAGATGGAAATAAACTAGCGTGGAGCGCATTTCTGAAAGTAAAACAATTCCATCCCTTCTGTAATCCAAAATCCTGAATTAATGTTTAATCCCACACCTCCATAGGAGAGGCTCTATGATGAAAGCCATTACTGAGATGAGAAAAACTCAGGTGGACTGATAACTCAGATCGTTAACTTTGACTCCTGGAGTCCACAGAAACAGACCAGCAAGCAACACAGATGCAATTCGAACTGATCATCACTGAGGTACTTCCTCTAGCTGGATCTGGTGCAAAATCACCCAGTATAAGAAGTTAAGAAGAACTGCTTTTGATTCGTTTTAATCCATACTGTACATTGTTTTGTCACTTTTGGCAAAATTCTTTAATGAGGATTACATCTGTCCAGTTCTAGTGAATGAGAGGAGAGTAGATGAAACGAGAGGGATAAGAAATATAGTACACACACTGTAAGACAGTGCAACACAGAGAATGCCAGCACCACACAGTAGTCATGAGGCTTATGTGACCTTGTGCGATTAGTTCTGTAGTCCAGCAAATGACAGGCAGAATCCAGTGGGCTCCCATAGGCCGGTCTTACAAAGCCAGTCACCTCTGGGAGCTGGGGCGGATTACCAGCAGCCTGACTGACTAGCATCCCAACACCCAGGTGTTTAGAGATTTGACGGCCAGAGGAATAAGTGAGCTGAACCAGAACATTCTGCAGCTCTCTGGGGTCAGAGTGGATGTGAGGACACAGAGGCCTCGCGAGAAACAAACTCTCTTCAATAAACAAAAGATACATTTGATTAAACAAACCAACATTAAGAAAACATCCAAATTATAAAAGACTCTCATACTGTACAGTCCATAATATAATATTTATAATTCCCTTCCTTGGCTTTTGAAAGAAAACATTACATTTGACTAATATCATGTGAAACCACAAACGAGTCCACAGCTTACCCTGAGGGGGCCGTTTGGGTGATGTCACACTGTTGAGTAGAGCTCTCCACAGAGTGGAAGAGGACAGGGCAGGACACAGAAAAAGGGAGGGAGGGGGGTGGTTTAGGAAAAATGGGTGAGAGAGGGAGAAATTGAGCGAGAGAGAAAGAGGCAGACAGGCGGAGGGGTGAGGCAGGGAGAGAATGAGAGAGAGGGGAAAAAAGGTGGGATGAAAGGGGAGAGCGAGAGAGAGCGAGACAGGGTGGAGGGAAGGAGGGAGGGAGGGTGGAAGGGAAAGAGTGTGAGAGAGAAAGAGAGAGGCTGATGAAAAAAGGGGACGGCAGGACAAATCGTCCCCGTCATTAAGAACGCGCCAATCGCATCTCGACCCGTCCGTCACCAAAACGGGGCTGAGAGCGGAGCAGAGGAGACAGCCTCCCCAACGTTCCCCAACATTTCAGCGGATCAGCGGCCGCACGGCGATGCGGAGTGGCAGGTCTCTGATGAGCGGCCACGGCGAGGACGAGCCAGGCTCCTCCAGGCAGAGTGGCTTGATATGCGTCAGCAGCACCGAAGAAAACCGCCTGACAGGACACAGCACCTCCGGCCTTAGCACGCCATCGCACACGCGTGGTGGGGTGTGTGTGTGGGGGGGGGGCTAGAACATTTTCCTGTTAGACCCTCAAAATATGGCTACGCCTTAGCTAGTTAGGAGGCACAGGAGTGTGGGACTTATTCTGGCCTCAAAGGGTGATAATGGAAGATTAGGTCTGTGCATCCTGTAGCTCAGAAAAGAAAGCACTTTTACCTTGAACACCTCTCGCTAATGGTCCGCAATTTACCCATTAGACTTTCCTTCCCTAATTGCAGGGCCGTCGAGGATAGACGTCCAAAATATAAGACCAAGTCTAGGCCATTCCCACAGAACAGCATATGCTTTGTTACAGGGTGATGTCTAACTACTGGGTGACAAGCTAGCCTTGCTCCATCACTCTGCCTCCAGCAGTGGTGTTAATAACAAACCTGGCAGACCGGCGAGAGGAGAAGACTGTTGAAACACTTAAACAGTGTTTTAATATCCCTATTGTGTTTGCTGCTACCAGCCCCCGTCCTATTAGAGGGAGCCAGACACTACGTCAAAAGATTGTAATGATACTGTTGGACCCACCGCCTCTTCTGACTCACTGCTGCTTGTGAGAATAGAGCAGGTGTCTGATCAGTGAGGAGAGGATTGTCATCTTTGTGATTAATGATGGGACTCCAGACTCCTCTTTGGAAATCTATTGATTCTGCTGTGGCTGGCCTCTGGCTCAATCAATCCCACTGCAAATATGTACGACTTGTGTCCCTGCTCTGCTCTAGTCTGGGCTCTGCATATTAGTCCACTGAAACAGTCCTGAATGAAGAGAGAGGGGGTCTGATCTTCATAGTCGAGTCCCCTGGGTGGAGCCAATGCCTTGTCTCTTATTTCATTGTACCGTTAAAGTAAATAAAGCAAGGACTGGGGTTATTAAGAAGTCGCTATACACCCTCTGTCAAATCTGAGCTTTATTGTCACATGACAAGAGGGATATGCAGACTAGATTCTGCCTTCATGTAAACACGTTTTTGTCCCCGGTTTGAGGTGACTACACACAGGTGTGCAAAGAGGGGGGAGGGGACAGGCTGTGTCACTGTGGCTTGACGCAACACTCTGTCTGGAGGACTCTGCTTCACAGCAACACCAGGAAGCAAACACAAACTGAGAAACCTGAGTTGATATTGGAGGTTGGACTCCTATCTCGAAAAGACGTCGCTGGTTTTCTCTTTCGCTCTCGGTTCTCCTACTAGGACAGGATGTTATCCTATCATATGAAGCAGTGAAGCATGGCCTTTCACTGACTGAGCCAGAGGATGGGGGATAGATGGGTTTGCTTCTTATCCCTCTATTCTATCAAAGTCATGTTCCTCACCGACTCACCAGGAGACTCTCCTTCTCGCTCTGGAGAGAAGGACCATCACACCATGCGTTGGTCCAGACGCAATACAAGATGAGGGAGACAACAAGTTTTGTCCCGATTCTGAAAGAAATTCTATAACAGTTCCACAGTCTGCACTATTCTTAATCTCCACTTGCACAATCCAATCTCCTTCTGAAAAAGAGATGTTGAGCTGAACTGGGGGGGAAGAGATTACATAGATGTAGAGATTGACACATCACTGAAAACAGAATAAAGAGGATGCCGAATAACGAACTCACGCTTCCCCTGTTGTCCCTAGAGACACACTGGGTATATTCACATTTCAACATTCACCAATGACAACCCAACATGAATGATACCCACATGTGTCAATGTGTCTAACCCTAACCCTACTTTAAGAAATTGCAGGGCACAAAAATGTTCCATAATGAGTGTTGGTGCCTAATGTATAGCCTACATCCATGTCTTAAGAATACGAAAAAAAAGTAACAATCAAAAACCATCAGGATGAACCTTTCCTACCAAGTGCTTTGGGTGACAGCAAGTATACCCATTAGATAATTTCCCCTTTGAATTAAGAAACATTTAAATATATTCAGGTTTTACTTACATTTTGACTATTTGCCAGTCCAGTATAACATAATATGTGTAGTCTACATCCTTCACGGTCATACTGTGACCAACTATGCACGTCTAACATATCAACTCTTAAGCGCTGGGAAGATACCCTTTTCAAAAGGGACATGGATAGAAACTAATCAGCCTTAAGTCAATTGGCTGATGGCCTATGCGTTAACAAGTTCAGATGGTGACTTGAAATCAAATAGGCATAATCAATCACCGGTCAGAAGTTACTTCATTACTAAAACTAGGTACGGAAATTAATATCTAATTGGCATTTTTGCTGTTGAGTTCTGCATCATGTCTTGATGGTTTTCTTTGCAAGTGATTACATTTACGTAATGCAATTATAAAAAATATCTGATCAAACCAGTAGACTATATAATACTTCAGCGCACAAACTGTCGTGCACAACATCGGTGTAGAGACCACATCGATTAAATCTCGCTGATGTTTCTCTAGCAATCCTATCTACCCTTTGTCTCCATGGCAATGGACAGCCAGTTTACATCCCGAAACAAAGCGCGGGTTGTTGAGACGTGCTTTGAAATCGTGTCTGGCCATTAGCGCACGAGATAGCGAGATACATTGTGGACACATACCCATGCGTACAATACTTTAATTGTATCAAACGTGCTTTTGAGAGTCGGGCAAATGTGGGCAAGGTGCAAGCATGAAACACGGAGGGATATTTCAACAGGATGCCAGTGACATTGTTGTTCCACTGTCATCATGTTAAAGCGACAGTGCGACCATTCGCTAATTCCATGGAGGATATTTGCTTTAGAATGGTCTAATTAAATTCACTGTTATCTGGACACATAGTGTCTTATGTGATAGCCTACACTACTGTCTAAGACAGATTGTCAAAACAGAAAATATAACAATTATAGGCAGCATGCACATCATAACCTTTGCCCACCATGCTGTTTGACTCTCAACGAGACCAGCAGCCCTGTTCTGGGAGAATGACGCGCCATGCAGTGGGCAAGCTACTATTGTTTCCAGAAATCCCAAAGCGTGAGCAAAGGCTGTGTTGGAGATGAATGGACGCACGGTCGCTTTACACCAGCTATTTAGGAATATAATCTGTGCGTTAGGGAGTTTGTTCTTACCCTTGGAAGCATCCTTTTCTTCTTTAGGCTTCGCCACTTTTCCGCTCATAGATCCCAGTTTGGATGTGTAATTCCCGATTTAGACAAGAATCGAAATCCCTGTAGTAGCTTACAGCCCGTTTCTTCAATGAAATCTTTAACAAATGAGATAAGGGTTCTGTAAAAAATAAAGAAAAATGCAATTAGTCTTGTAATTAATATTAGGCTAATAAAAGGTTAAACAAGTTGTAAAAAAAAAAAAAAAAAAATGAAAACACTCGGAGCAATAATGTCGAACTTTGATTGCAAAAGCTATCAATGCATGTATCCAGTTATTGATACATTCTACTCACACACGCAACACCACCGCTGAGTTCACAAACGCGCAAATGGGTTTCAAGTCTGGAAAAACACAAATAAATGCTTCCCGAGGATGTATCCGTCAATATTTTCGTCTTTAAATTGCCTTACCTTATCTCCTCCACGTTTTCTGCTACATCAATGCACATTGATAAAGAAATGCCCTTCCACCATGAATTCCGCTATGTTGCATACAAAAACACGACCCTCTCAGCTGTGACAAAGGAATGAAGCAAAAAGCAAAGAAAATTAGCGCAGGGCTTCCAGCGGGTGTCAGTCGACGTCAGAGAAATGGAAAGGGGATCAAATTAAGATCACCTCAAAGAAACTAAACTCTACACACACGGGATATACCCCCAAATGTCATCCACGAGCCTACAACCTACGCGACCAGGTTTTATTATGAAGATGTATCTATTCCATTCTAGCATCAGATGTAGGCTACCGCGAAATAAAGGCGAATCAACAGGATACAAAGTGTAAACGGTCCTGGAGAATATCTGACAAATGTAGGTATGCAAACAAAACTGGATTCATCTCAAAGTTAATAACAGTAATGCATTTACGACACGTATATCATTATTTTGCCGACATATCCGCTTTCATCCACCATTGTAAAACGTAGCCTACATGTTGGACTGGGAGCGCTATGACAGATGAATCAAAGAATCATGGACAGCGCCATGGAGCAGATTGCGCGGTAGCCTAATAGCCAGAAAAATGACTTAAATGAATCAGTTTCATCTTTTTTTCTGGGTTCCATTGTGTTACTTTGAGTAGCTTGTCTGTATCTCTTCATACATGTATGTAAGGTGTAAGAAACACCTTCTGCCAGTAGCAGCAAAGTTAATGGTGATGAAAAAGCAGACATTGGAATTCATCTGTATAGACTAATGTGCTTTACAAATGTATCACCATATGGTGTGGGAAGTGTACATGTCAGCACACACCTACTTCACGACAATTCAGCTCAGTGACAGACGAAACACTTTATAGTCATAAAACAAAAGTAGGACGATGGCTTTTAGGCATCCTTTTAGCTATATTTCCAACACATATTTGTCAGATGTCCTTCGTAATTGTAAAGAAGTTAAGCAACTAGATAAGGTGAAATGAAGAAGCAAATAAGCAGTCATGCACGTTTAGGAATTGGGCTGCACAAAATCGAACCCATCCTGGAAGCGCGCTCACCTGGGTGCGAGACTGAAGGCAAAAGACAGCTGATTCGAAACGTGAAGTATTCTACACTTGCACTGCAGGCGACAAATTAATTAATCCAAAGTTTCAAATGTTCATCGTATGCAATTATTCAAAAGTGCGATGTTCGTGCACGGTTCCATGGGGAAAGCTAGGCTGTTAAGTCTGTCTCTGGTGTTGTTTCAATCCCCCAAAGTCTTGAATGACAGATGCGCAGTGAAAGGCATACTGTACCACTTTCAATGGGTCGATACAAGTTGATCTAACACCGTAAAGGACACTACAAGCATGATTCGAAGAGGACGTGTAGTTTCATGCGCCACATTTAAAATCAACAGTTTACTTCGTAGTGCGTTGAATATTTAAACAGCCTTAACAGTTGTCATATAAGCAACAACTTAACTAAGTATAGCTAATAACAGTACACCAGGCAAGCTAATATATTTAGTAGTCTATAAACCCACAATGTATTATCTCTACAGTGCATTTCATTGATCTGTAAACGGACAGGGTCTGATCTTTAGCCATACTATCGTCCAGTTGGACAATTCACATCTATCCCCACCGAATCCATGCTGTACCTCATCAGAATGGACACCAATGTTTTAGTTGGAAGACGTTGTAGTACAGAAATATTAGATTTATGTCTTGTCAATGTGCTAAATGTGTTAGAAAATAACATCAATCTTACCATGTGTTGATAGTTAATGATGGCCTTGGCGAGGGAAGACGAGAAAATGAAAATAGAAACGGTAAAGGTCAGTGTCTATCCCTCATTTAACACATGCGAATTGTGCATAACTAACATGACGACAGGATCAATTTAGAAGGTAATTAACACCACTTCTGTAGGGGCAAAATCACAAATAGTTTAATAAGCTATACTGTTCAATATGTCTTCTCATGTCTTCCTCTGAATTTGTGTCACGAAATTAAGCAACTCCAACAGTTCTATCTCACCCCTGCCAACGTTGTGTCTCATCACCTGGCTCTTGCAGGTCAGTTCTTCCGAAGCTGGAGAAAAAAACCCGTACTGGTAGAGTGTTACAAGATATATTTGGTTACTATTTTAGGAGAAACAGGACTCCTGTCAAAACTTTGGTTGCTTAGTTCACGTTGCAAACCCGTGGGGCAGTTCAGGAAACACTGCCAGTACTGATTCCTTAACCAATGTCGTCAGCCATCCCCTTTAGGAGACATCCTTAATTGACATAAACAGATTCGTTCAGTTCTCCATAATCTGTGAAATGACTAAAGGGATGAATGACAATCGGGTGAAGACAAAATACATTTAAATATAAATCCATCAAAAGGCAAACCACCAAATCAGATAGGCTACATGTGTTAAATGAAACTTACAGTAGACAAAAAGACACATTTCACTTCTAAATCTATCTGAACTAAAATAAGTCAGAATTCTATTTTTAATTTGGCACGGTGAACATGACCTTTGAACCCTGGAGGGCCATAACTGCTGGTGGAACCCCCTGTGATAGATGGCCTTCAATATTGTGAATTTGGGAAAGGAAGCTGGAAAATGGACCAATGATTGACAATATAGAGACAGAAATATGGGGTTATTTGATAAAATCCCACCACCATCCACTGAATTGCATCTGATTATGTACACACAGTATGTCAAAATTGAACACCACCAAAGTTAATTACCCTGTGTTGCTGTTGCTGTCACCAATTAAAAAAGATTATATTTCTGTGGTAAGAGGGAGCTGACCTCAAATTTGTATTTCTGGAAAATAGATAGATTTATCTGCCTGTCAGCCAAGTTATCAGGACCAGGGCAGAGGCCTTCAGAGATGTAGATGGAGCCTGGGGATCAACCGAGAGCTGACCACAGTCACTGGCTGTATAGCTGCGGAATACCGTAGTGTATAATACATCGACATGTCATGAGTACAACATCAATCTTTTTTGCAGGTGCAATCTTGCCAGACATTGGAACAACAGGATATCAAATACAAATTTGCAGGTATCACAAGAAGTAATGAACTGCTAAGTGTTGCTTTTGGTGTCAAGCAAAAGAGAAGTTAGTCGAGGTGAAGCTTGAAGATTGTCTCAGGTTAGTAACTCTGGATTTAAGAAATACCCCAATACAAAACACACAAGCACTGGACCCCTGGCAGAAATCTGACCTCTGACCTCCACCTCAAATCTGTCCCTGTCTCTCATTAATTTGTTTATTAACAGTTTATTAAAGTTTGTTAAAAGGTAAATATAGAACCAGTTGGCAGGAATTGTCACATTCTAAGCAGGGATCTGTGAATCCCTCCAGTTGGTTGAGAGTTGTTCTGGTGTGAATTCTCCATCTCTCTTTCAAGTCTGAACAAAAGTCTTCACACCATTTCCACTCCGAGGACCGTCAGAAATCCGGCAGGCGGGGCCCAAGCATGGAGGGGGTGCCAGGCTTTGCCTGGATGAAGAGCTGACATGTTCAACATCCACAGAGGGACTGACGAGGTGAGGAGGATGGTGATGATGATGAGGGTGATGATGATGATATGTGAAATGCAGACAAGCACTCAGTTCATGTTGGCCCATTAAGGGGCCTCAAATAGAGGAGAAAAAGTGAGCATTAGTTAAAATAAACTGTACAGTAATGATATTTGAAAGTTATGTTTCTTATCAACTGTACAATGTAACTCACCTTTACATTGTTATGGTCAGGCACCACGACTTTGAAAGTAAGATGACTTCTCGATGACGCACAGTTCTAACATACCCAAACTGCTGCCTTTACGTCCAGTCAGTGTGCAGAGGTGACATGGTCTGCTGACTCATAATGCTGTGTGTGTGTGTGTTTGTGTAAATGTCACTGGGTGGTGTTCCCACTGTGTGCACAGCCTGCTTTGCTAGCTGCAAGCCCTCCTGACCTTTCCAGCAAAGACACGCCCCCTCTGCCTGCACCCAGCCCCCTGCCCCATCAACTCACTATTACACTCTGTTCTCACTTATGTCATAGCACAGGCCTCTGTCCAGCAGAGACATAGAATGGTCCTCCAATTGAACCACACTCAAATATGACATAGTACTTTTCCATTGAGTTGGCCAGGTTGAAACATCAAGGGGAACCAAGCCATGTCAATCCTGTTCCAAACGTCCGACGCCTGACTCAAGATTGCAAACATAAACAGCCACACACAACACATTGTGTATATCTTGTCCGACACAAGGACCTTATGTTTACATCAGGTTTAGCGGGCAGGATGAGCCCAGATAACATGGCATTATTAGATTGGTCAGTGTTTTTGAAGGGCGTGTGTGTGTTTGCGCGCATGTGTCCTTGGAAGACCGTCCTTGCTGCGAGGATAGACAGATGGTGTACCAGGAAGTGACAATTACCAAAGCAGCTTCAGCCTGACCCAGAACCACATGCCCTCCAATCCTCTGATGATGATCATCACATCCCACCACCACACTCCAGCTCTAGAAATCCACTCATAGAAGCTCCGTTCTGGATAGGCAGGGTTCTCACCTGTTGTCATGTGATTTCATTATTGGTTCCTAGTCTGAGAACTGTCTATGGAGCAGCATGCAGGTCCTACAGGATCCGCTCAATCAGTGCCCACTTCACCACAACGATTCATTCCAAATCCATTTCCCAACTAACACAAAAAACCTCATCTGCACAAGGAGCAGAGTTATAAATCAACTGGACAGAACCACACGGAGCCTGGGCCTGGGGCTGGGGCGCGGTTTGCAACTCTGGGGATTGCAAAATCCCACAGGTGATGTGTGGTGAAGACCGTGTTGAAACGACTAGGGATCAGCCTCAAGGTGATTTTCTGGGACAGGGATGGAGGGATGAAAGGAGAAATGGAGAGAGAGAAAGAAGGATGGAGTGAACAGTGATTTATGCTGTGCGTTGCACTGTATGGGGCTTTAGTCACATGCCTTTGTTTGCAGATGTTTGCTTGAGCTGTGTTCTGGAAGATGCTGATAAGGGAATCCCTCTGGTTCCATTGCGGCGGTGGTGATGACAGCAGCATATGCTGAAATCTACGGTGGGTACTGTACATGCCTCCTGAATGGGTACTGTATACTAGCTGGGCGGGATTTCATCCTCTGAAACTATATTTTTGGGTAAGGTAGGCCACACTAACTACTGCAGCTATTGTATTGGTTATAGACGTTTCTCCATCTCCATAACCCTGCGGTCATGGCCCTGACCCATGTCAATCAGCCGTTCACACCTGCAGGGGTAAAGGTTATAGTTCATGACTTTACTTTGTATTTCGGTTGCATCATCATATCACACCCTAAATCATTGACTCAACGAATCTCCAGATTGCTTCTTCATGTCCACTCAGTCACTGACTTACTGTTTGGCATCAGGATTGGTAATTTATCTTTGTTTGTTGTGCCGAAAATCACAGTGGTTGACAGACTCCCATTTACCCCTGGTGATGAAGACTTGGCCTGGTCATCCCCTGGTTGTAGAGGCCATCCCAGTCATGCTTTAAAAGGCCTGCAGGCTTATTCTGACCCTTCTGTTCTTCTCCCAGTCAGACCCGTCCAATCAATGTGACCTTAGATACAATCAAACACAGAGCAGAGGGGTGGAGGAATTTGGTTTATCAGGGTATGTCGGTTCTGCACAACATTGATCTTCATCTTTCTTAATCTCTTTTTAAAGTTGTATTATTTAGACTCAAGTGTTGATTGTTAGTTCTGTGTTACATGATGAATCTCTTGGTTGGACTATCCCCACACTTTTCTCTCTCCTTTTTCTTCTTCTCCTTCTCTGTCTCTTTCTATTACTCCACCTCTTCTCTCGTCTATGCCTACTGCAGCTTTCAGCTGAATCATGTTTGACATTCAGTAGGCAAACAGTGAGTTCTGCAGCCAGGAAGTGCTGTCCAGGAGCGATAGAAGCTCCAGTTTTAGTTAACGGTGACTGAACATTCCGGGCCCCGGAGCTCCTGTCATGCAGCCTGCATCCCAGCTCCCAGCGCCAGGGAGAGGAGAGACGGAGGGGGAAGGGGTCGAGCAGGGTGTAATATGTTACTTTACCCAAGTGATGTGCAAGATGGATTTGTTATGAATACATTGTCTGATTGTGCTGTCAGGTCTGCTTCAAATTCAAACCACAGCTTAAATGGCCTGACTTTTGGCCTGTACCATTCCCACTTTCTCCCAATGAAAACAGAAACTAATTGCTTCTAAATGTCTCATAAGCTGAGGCTAACTGCTGGCTGAACTTCACCTGATTGTGCTCCGCAGAGTCCAGCCCAGTCCAATGGATGGCATTGCTATGCTGTGAGCCAGAACTCAATTTTTTCATCACTGGCAAAATATCAAGCAGATTGTTAAAATGTCAGCGTGTTTGGTTTGGTGTAGACGCCGGCGGAGCGAGAGAGAGACGCAGGCAGAGGGAGAGAGAGAGAGACGGGGTTGAAACATTAGCCTTTCAGACTCAAGAATGACTGCACTAATTAACAGTGGTAGACTCTCTCAAATATCACATTAATGTCAATGGCTATATCTAGGGGTTGGAAGGCAGGGAGGGGGGCAGCTTTGAGGCCTGTGGGGCCTTTTCATGGAGCTCACTTCAGAGGAGATCCCTGTGGATGGTACAAGCCTCCGTGTTGCACTGTAAAGGGGGCCTTTGGCAATAGGAACATCTGCAGTCCTTAACAGTATCGACTGTTGTACACACTTCCAACTTCAGGTTTCCGTTGTTCTAGTTCAACATAGCCTACTGTATTGCAGTGGACAGAGCAATGAAGCCAGTCATGTAGGTTTACATGATACACTGTGGATTCATTTTTAAATGAGCAGTGATGCGTTGGTGGGGATAGCAAGGGAGGAGGGGGGTTTGGTTGAATGAAAGTATATCCACTACTTATTACCAGACTACACCACTGAATGACGCCCACTGTCAGTATCTGAGAAGTCTGCATTCTCAAGGCCTTAGACCCGAGGAAGAGTGGACCAAAAAGTTACCTCAAGGTTATTCTCAGACTCCTTGCTATTCTCAGTTAGCAACGTACACCTCTGTTTCCCCTCTCTCTCTTCACTTGTTTCCCAAAATATTCACTTTCAACCATGAGTGAACATAATTACAGCATCTCCCACCCGCTCGACTGTAATCCTCGTTTCATCCAGTTTTTGTGAGAGGCGGGCGGCAGTCTTCCAATGGCTGACCTCGCGCTGGGTTCCCACATCTCTTGAGAGCAATTCATTTACCTACCTGAAGAGTGGGAGAACACTCCTCACACGCCCGACACAGCCACAACAATAAACACACATTTACTTTCACAACATTTTTCTCTCTCTTTCTCTCTCTTTCATTCTCTCTCTCTCCATCTGTCTCTCTTTCTCGACTTGGAATCGAGTCTTAATAAACTCTGACAGCCTCTCATAAGCATCAGGGTTCCTCTGGGATGATTACAGTACTGAAGGATGAAGGTGATCATCATCGTTTCAACGTCCCTCCAGAGACGTTGTGCTCGTGAGTAGGTTTCTGGAGGTGGACAGACCCAGAGAGAGGCACTCAGTCAGCGGCCAGGAGGTCCAGCACAGCCATCATCCAAATTCTCATGCAGTCGTGGGTCATTTACATTTACATTTAGTCATTTAGCAGACGCTCTTATCCAGAGCGACTTACAGTAAGTACAGGGATATTCCCCCCGAGGCAAGTAGGGTGAAGTGCCTTGCCCAAGGACACAACGTCATTTTTTTGTGCACGGCCGGGAATCAAACCGGCAACCTTCAGATTACTAGTTCGATTCCCTAACCGCTCAGCCAAATGACTTCTCATTTGTGCATCGGACGGTTCACGCCTACGCCTGATAATGTGCACCTCGTAGGGCATTATCCCTTACATGACCTTTTGCCAGTTGTGCTACCCAGTCCAATTCCAGAACAGAATGAAATTCAAAGACACTAGTTTCCTATCGCGTCAAAGCCGTAGGTTTTTTCGAGTCCTCCAATCATAGGGGTCCTCAGACTCCTCTTCAGTTTGGTGATGAAGATGTAAAGTGACTGCGAGCCTTTGCAGGCTTACAGAGATGTGAGGCTTCACCCAGACTGACGACTAAGAGAGAGATTAGGCAAAGCTTTACTCCTAAGACTTTCTGCTGAGTTTGGAGTCTGGAGGGTGAGGAGTCAGGAAGCTTGGCTCCGCTGTCGTCAATACAGACAGGGCCGCACAGTCTGGGCTTCTACTGGGACAGACAGGCCCTATTTGGTTTCCACAGAGGGTGTCAGGGGACTGACTTCAGTTCCACCCCCAGGTTGGCACCCCTTTCCTGGGTAATACAGTTCGATCAAAGGGGAGTCAGGCGGCTTCCTTCCTCTGTGGCACATGGTTGTTAATATTGCCCCCTACTGGCCTGATTCACTCATTAATTCAAGTTTGCATCTGTGAGGGAAAAAGTTTGTACACAAATCCATCTAAACCATCTCAGATGGATCTCACCATGAAGATGTAGGGGACATATGCCCCAATTGTATCAAAGCCTTTCATTGAATGATGGGCAGAAAAGGCTCCAGTCCTTGGAAAGCATTCTCACTGTTATTATGGCCTGCTGAAACGCTACTGTAGTGGACATGGTGGGCAGGAAGAAGCTCTGAATGCTCTCCCAGTGCTGGGAGGAGGGTCCATCTGGTCATGTTTTACTAGCGAAGAAATAACCTTACCACAAATTTCACCTGCTCCCCAAAGAGAGACCTTCAACAGGCCATGAAAATGCAACAACATTGCCCTTGTTGAAATCTATAAAAGAAAGAGCCCAGAGTCTCCCAGAATTTCTCCATAACTCCCTCCCTCCATCCCTCAATCCCTCCAAGAGCTACCGTAGGATCAATAGCACTGAGAAGGCATCAGAGTGTTATTATATGCCTGAGCCTAGCCTGATCCCAGATTGGAACTCCTAATCAAGTTGAAGCCGGCGGAGATTCCCAGCTGTGCTCTGGACTCCGGGCAGCCAGGGAGAGAGGGATGGAGAAGGATGGAGAGAGAAAGAAAAAGAGAGAGAGATACGTCAACTAAATCAATACGCCCCAGCTTTATACATCATTCTGCTCTCCTCCAGCCTTCCTGTCCATCAACCTGAGGCTTGTTTGGTTTGTTGCATGGTGACAGCCAGAGTCAAAGGTGAGACAAACAGTGAGTTTGTCTGGGCTCTATCCTTGTTTGTTACTTTACAGCAAGGTGCTGTTGAAATAAAAAAATAGAGTTCTGTTGGAATATAGCCATAATAACTTTGTGTTATATCTAACTATATCTCTTTAAAGTTAGCTAACCCTTTGTTGGGTACTTAGCCTAGGTCCTAGGACATTAAAATGTTTGAATTCATATGATTTACTTCCAATATAAAATGATTGACAGTCTTACAGCAGAGCTTGACTGCATATTGAGGGGTCAGTGTTAATTACATAAGTATGAATTATTTAGCTTTTTAACGACTCAATGAAATATAGATGGCCTCAGTCGATACTCCCCTCTATCTAAGCAGCTCAGGGACCCCCTCTGGTAGACCACAGAGAGACACTGGGGTTGGATTTCAAACACGGATCCTGGTGGGCTTGCTGCTTCAGCACTCTCCAATAAACCCCTGGAGAACCACCTCAGTCTGCCTATTGACTGATCTCAGGCTACAGTGTCAACTTGACAGAGTTTGAGGATTTAGTTTCAAGTACTTGCCTGCCATCTAGTGGTGAAGATTGTGAAGCAAACATCCAAGTTGAATTTTTGAGGGATCTGTTCAGTGGATGAAACAGTTTCCATTATATTTTGAACTGTTGGTGTATTATTTTTTTATACATCAATCAGTATTATTATGACTATTAAGTGCTTTATTTGCTAAAGGCAAATACATTTCTTAAAAACAGCAAGCAGCTTTTGTGATGAAATGTAAACACCCAGCTGCTGCACTTTGGAATGAAAGCTAAGAGCGTGTGTGATTGTGGTTATGTATGTACCTTCTAGAAGCATATGTTTAATCAACAGGGATGGTGGCAGTCCATCTATCTTTGCTGTGGTGCCTACTGGTGCTGGACTGCTTGCTAGGCTATGGTGCTCCAGACCCAGGCGAGGTGTTCCTGTCAGGCCAGGTAGCCGATAGAGTGCTGAGGAGACAGAGGCGATACAACACTGGCCTGTTTGAAGAACTTCTTAAAGGCAATCTGGAGAGAGAGTGTCTGGAGGAGCGGTGTGACCTGGAGGAAGCCAGAGAAGCCTTCGAGAACGACGAGAAGACGGTGTGTGTGCATGTGTGTGTGTTCTGCCGTCACCTGCTGAGGACCTGAAGTTTGAAAACATATCGTTCTAACCGAAGGTTTCTATTTTCAGATGGAGTTTTGGGCCGGCTACGCAGGTAGAACTCAGCTTAATGATTGACTGTCATGTTGACATAAACGGAGCTGTGCGATTCACCAGCTACCTCTAAACGTGTGTGTGTGCTCATGACAGAGATATCTAGGAAGATAGGAAGAGTGTGTATGTGTGTGTGTGTGTGTGCCCGTGTGTATGAGTAATAGGGTTCAGACTTGTTGCCAGTGTTTAGCCGTGCCAGATGGTTCAGCACTCAGAGGTGTCACGCGCTGTGTCGTCAGATGGGGACCAGTGTAAGTCTCAGCCCTGTCAGCACCAGGGGCTCTGTACAGACCTGCGGGGCTCCTACACCTGCTCATGTCAGGCAGGCTTCACCGGCAAGAACTGTGAGATAGGTCAGTGATCTCTCTCTCTATTCCTTTCTGTCTCTCTCTCTATTTTTTTCTTTCTACCCCCCGCCCCCCCCCCCCCCCCACTACCCACCCCCATCTTTCTCTCCCTCTCTCTCTTTGGGGTCTATCAATGATTTATGACAGAGCAATGATACTGGACTCCCCTGGTTTCCACAGTGACGGCCAGACAGTGTGAGATGAACAACGGAGGCTGCCGCCACTTCTGCCGCTCTGTGGTCGAGGCCGGGGCCCGGTGCAGCTGCGCAGATGGGTACAAGCTGGCAGAGGACAAGCAAACCTGTCTACCTGAAGGTACACCACGCATTTACAAAGCACCTACTCCACAGGACTATCTAACAAATGCAGCCATTGGAACAGCAGTGGATTAGGATGGATTAGCGTTATTGGCATAATGTGTGCGTGTGTGTGTGTGTGTTGCCACCTCGCCAGTGGAGTTCCCATGTGGCAGAGATGCACGGATGGTGTCTACCAGATCTCTACTAACCAAGGGGAGCTCAGGCCTGGTGAACATCACCACAGTGGCCCAAATCCCTCCGGCTCCCTCCCCCACCTCAGACAGCACCACAGCCCGTCCTCCCACCACCACAAAGATAAGCCACTCCCGGAGCAGACTGCCAAACTGGGTGTACGGCCCTGCCAAGACCCCCCCCACAGAGCCTCACCTCACCGAGCCCCGCCCCACCAAGACGGCCCACACCAAGCCCCGCCCCACTGACATCCTTCCCACTGAAACACTGTTTGATAAGACTCGCATCGTTGGGGGCTACGCAGCCAGCCCCGGGGACATCCCCTGGCAGGTAAGAGAGCTTGGGTGGATGGAGAGGTCTGTCATGGACTATTAATGGGGGTTGCCATCCGTAAATGAAAGGGGGGTTCAAGGATGGAAAGAGACTGCGTTATAAGTATGTCCTGTAAAGCGTGCTTCCTGGTCACTGCCCGCAAGGTGGCGTTGGTGGTACGGTCCAGCGGTCAGGTGTTCTGTGGAGGCTCCATCCTCGGGGAGCTGTGGGTCATCACTGCTGCCCACTGTCTGGTCGAGGCCCAACACGGCTCTTACTTCGTCAGAGTGGGTAAGAATCGCTCTCTCACACACTCCTGTATCCCGGATTTGTGTTGTTGAGTCTTACATCATGCAGTATCCGTCCCTGAACGGTCACGTAAGTTCCTGCGTATCCTCCCCTCCCACAGGCGAGCACAACGTGAACAGGAAGGAAGGGAGCGAGCAGGACCGGGAGGTGGCCCAGCACGTGCCCCACCCCCTCTACGACGCCACACAGAGCCTATACAACCACGACATCGCCATGCTCCGCCTCCAGAACCCCATCACCTTCTCCATGAAGGTACGGCCCATCTGCCTGGGCCCCAAGGACTTCACAGAGAACCTGATAAAGGAGGCTTCCCCAGCGACCGTGAGCGGCTGGGGGAGGACGCGCTTCCTGGGGGCCACGGCCAGCGTGCTGCAGTGGGTGGAGGTTCCCTTCACGGAGAGGACGGAGTGTAAGGAGAGCAGCAGCGCCCGCATCACCCGCTACATGTTCTGCGCCGGTTACCCAGACGTGGCGAAGGACGCCTGCCAGGGCGACAGCGGGGGGCCTCACACAAACCGTTTCCATGACACCCGGTTCCTCACGGGCATCGTGAGCTGGGGGGAGGAGTGTGCCAAGGAGGGGAAGTATGGAGTGTACACCAGGGTGGCCCACTACTACCGATGGATACGCCATGTCATGGGGGTGACCAGAGGCAGCCTGTTGACATCTGTTGACCATTAACTACGGGGTAGTATTTGGTTTTCAGAAATACATCCCTCCTATCTATGAGAAAAGCTTTACATGTGATTAAAAGCTTTCTACATTACAGTACCCAAGCCTGAAACACACATTCCTGGTCAAACATAAGAAAACAATGTTCAATAAATACTTTTATTTGTCTATGTACAATATTGAAGCTGTACAAAATAACCAATTGGTAACAATGACTTTTGAAACAATAAAAATCTTATATCTTCTCAGTTTGTTCAGTATTCAGGTACCATGCGTTTTGCCTCCAAAAAGAAATATTCAGAGACAAGCCAACAGCGCTTGTCAAGACACAGCATTTTCCAGCCATTTTTCGTTAACATTTTCGAACATCAGGGTTCAGTGCAAAATGTGCAGCATTTAGGTCTAGGGGTTGCAATAAAGGCACCAAAAAAAAGACTTCTAACAGCAAATCTATCCCTTTAAGAATGGTGAAGAAAAGCTGATGATGAGCAGCGATGCAGTCGAGCGTTGCTCCTTTTAACGTTATAAAGACATGATTTCACGGGGCTGCATAGCTAGCTCATGCTGCGAGGGAACAACTTGATAGCAAATAAATAAATTAATAACATACGAAATGTGTAGTGTGGAGCGACTCCTGCTGCTATTCATGCTCATTTCCACATCAAACGCGACATATCAAAGGCAGCCCACCAACTGAGGCCTTGATTTGATGTGGTAAATTCATATAAGTCCGCAATCAATATTTAATTAAGCGTTCGACACAGTTGGTATACTTCATGTTTGCTGTATGATCCCCCTTAATGGGAAGCCCAAGATAAACTGCCTTGCCGTGGCAGCGAGGCAGAAGACTGCCTCTGCTATGTAGAGGCACAGAGAGAGCGAGAGGCAGAGAGAGAACATTTTTCTCGTGCTCTGCCTCTCTCTGTTGTGCTGTCATGGAGAAACAACTCCCTATCTGGAGGGGAACGACAGCAGTGTGTGGCTCCATGCTGCTAGCAGAGCCTCCCAGCCCTCTAAAGCACAGCTCAGGGCTGATGAATACACTCCTATCCATCATCATCATCTCCTCGGATGTCTGAATTTACACTCCGTGACAGGTGAACCAATGTTGTTATGCAGGCCTGCATCCCTACTGACACACAGTCAGCCTGGATGTGAAATGGAGGTACTATATGAGTGACATGAAGGATAGGATACAGTACACAGTTACACTGCTCCATGGCGTAAAGTCTTCTGGCTAAACCAGGAAATGCCTTTCTTTTTTTTTCAACATTGACCTTCCGCCTTAAATAAAGTGCAAGTTAGCATAGTTGTGAGTTCAGCCAGAAGCAAAAGAGCATTAGATATTGCTTAGCAACACCAAGCTTCTCAAAGAGAATACTGAGACTAAAATAAGAAGGAATAAAAAGGCATTATGGCACGGCACGTTTTGGCATTCAGACTCTTATCAGAGTGTAAGAGTAGGGTGCCCTAGAAATGAGTGGTTGGGTACATATGATGGGTGTATAAGAGTAAATTAATATCAACCAACAACACGTACAAACCTTCAGGTAAAAGAATACGCAATGTAAATGAGGGATGTACCATATGTACAAAAATCTTCTTTTTAAGAAACCATTCAGGTGAAACCTGCACAGACAAAACACACACACACACACATACATACACACAACAACCGCAGTATGACTGATTAGCCATGTTGGTTATGAACCTCTTCAGTAAGTCAGGAGGTAGAGTTCATAGATGTCCAGTAGTTTCCCGTTTCTGCTACACTAACCAATCAGAAAAGGCCATTGGTTGTTTCCAAGAGGAAGTGGAAGATAAAAGCGTTGGCCCAGAAGAGGGCAGTTGATTGTCCAACAGGACCCACACCACCTGTGTCTTTGTGCTGGTACAGCCCTCTGCTGTCTAAAGTGTGTCCATCATGAGAGAACACACCAGGTCCATAAGTAATGATCCATAAAAAAGTACCAGCCAACCTGTCATCTGCATGGATCAGCTAACATCAGTTTTGCTGTTGATCCTCAGACTCCATTGTTCTTCTCTTAGAGACCAGAGCGATGAGCCGATGACAGCAGACAGGGAAGATGTGTGGGTCGGTTTGAGGGTACTCCTTTTTCAGTGTGTCTGTCCATAGAGCCATCGCTCACACTGGGATCCAGGTTTGTCTCCACTAGGGAGAGCTGAGCTTTCTGCCTTTCAAATTCCCTGGATCTCCAGGAATGAGAGAGCGAGACAAAACAGAGACAGAGAGAGGCGCTTCCTTCAAATTCAGGTACATGACTGGGACAGTGCAACTTGTCATTACTATTAGCAACATAAGCTGACTAGAACCAATTATGTGCAAAGCACCCACTAGTTCGATTGTGGCACAAAAGGTATAATGTACCCAGAACTTGATGTGGGGTGTGTAAGATACAGTGTAACTTAGAGTGTGTTCCCTTCTTACCCCCCAGTCTGAAGGAGGGTCCCCTGCTGCTATCTCCCAGGATCAGCAGCAGGCTGGCGGGGGGGATGAGGCCCTGCTGTCTGCGACTCAGGTTCTTCACCAGCCTGAAGGAGGGAGGAGGGAGGAGGGGGGGGGGGGTGAAAGGAGGTAAGGAAAGATCTAGTCATCCTATAGACTTTATCCTTACCCCAAGCTTTAAAACATCATAATTCTTCACGTCCAACCAGCCAGGCTATCACACACATCCAGCCAGGCTTTCATACGAATACAGCCATCCAGATTGTGGTACCCTCAGGACAGGATGCTCACCATTGGCCAGTGGCGTCTTCGTTCTGCAGCTGGATGACATCACCGCTCTTGATGGTGAGGTTGTCGGTCTCGTGGCGGGGAAGGTCAGCGAGGGCCCTGTACCTGCCTGGTGACTGGGGAACACAACACACTTAGTGGAGCAATAGAACTGGGTCAAAATGCACTGATCTGAGCCAATGTGGAAAAGTACTAGTAGCCGAGTAGGTTGCACTGCAGTTGAGGTCAAATACAGACCTTGGCTGTAACCACTTCATTGGCTCTAGTATATAGGTAGTATGTAGGAAGTTTGCAGGTATGTGTATAGTAGGTTGTGTGTAGGTGGTGTGTAAGTTGTGTGTAGGTGGTGTGTTGTCTGTCTGACCAGCGTGAGAAGGTCGTCCTCCTCGGTGTCAGACAGCTGGGAGGGGTCCAGACCTCCACCCCAGTCCTCCAGACCCTCACAGATGTCTACTGAGTGAGGAGCACCAGGCCAGCCTAGATCACACAGTGACATTTTGTACATGTTACATGTTAGTATTTCTCTTACAGCCACAAAAAAAAGAAGAAAACTAAGATGCTCTTCAAATAGTTACCTGGTATTCACATGGTATTGCATGGGTGTGTGTGTGTGTGTGTGTACTCACTCCTGCGGTTGCGCTGGTGTTGTGGGGAGTGGGGCTGGGGGTCTGGGCTGCTCCGGCCTGACTCTGTCTCCTCAGAGCTCACTGACGCCCTCTGCTGTTTGCTGTGGGAGTAGCAGAACAACACAACATTAGACATGGAACTGCCTGACCTAAACCCACACACTCTGGATAGACTTGACCCCCACCACAGATCAAGGACCAGCTTGCCTGCCCCGAAATGTAATCAAACCACGATTGGAAGGCAATATAATACTGATCTTAGATCAGAGGCTTGGAGTAATTCTATCGTGTTCCGTAACCCAAAGCTACGGGCCACCAGCCAGCAGCCAGACAGGAGCAGAGCAGCAGAGCGGCACACAGAGAGCAGCCAGGGAGCAAGCTTCTCTGTAGAGGCGACACACAGGCACTCTGCAGGGGCTCAGCCCCGTACAGCACACCCACGGGTCAGCCCTGGGAAAGATCTGGTCTCGATTTGGCCAAATCCTGAATGGAAGCGTGATCAACGTGTTACTTGGACTGGTTTATCGAGAGCGAAACAGCCAGAATGGGTCATCGTTTCATTGTAGTTGGATCAGATCTCAAAATACGAGACCCATCTTCAAAGCAGGTCTCAAGTTGACATGAAGAAATAAAAAAATAAAAAACAATGGAACAATTCAACAATTCAAACCCAAACATTCCAATGTAACCTAATGTCCTTGTTCTTTTCTTAATTTTAGTTATTTTGCATGTCATGCAAAACTGCAAATCCAATGCAAACATGGGTGCAGTCTTTTGGGGTACCATGTCTGGGGTGGCTCCACTATGAAGACCTGAAGGAGATCGGGACTGGCGGAGAGGGAGTGGTCAGTTATGAGCCGGCACGCAGGCTACATAGGTGCAGATGACGGTCAGTATGAAAACACAGCAGCCCTGGGTGGAGCAGGTCCCCAAGCCGGGCCATGCTGAGCTGGGGCTGAGTTTACCACTGAGCGTCAGTACGGGTCAGTGGCGCTGGGGGTGGTGGTGGGGGCGTGGCCGGGGGCGTTGCCGGGGGCTTCGGGGGCGGGGGCTCCGGGCGCGCAGACACAGAAAGACATCGGCGGAGAGCGAGACAAGGTCCAGCCCCGGCAGACAGCCTTTAGGGAACCCTCTGGATGGACGCACGCCCCTGCAAGAGGGGCACAGGCAACCACACACACTAGGACAGAGTGGGGGCCCGGGGCCTTCACACACACACACACAACCTAGTCCTGCAGAAGCTCTACCCATCACACTACTTCACGCAAGCAGTGAGAGTCAGTAGCTGGCAGGGAGATGGGAGAGAGAGCATGTGCGGAGCCCCCAGGGTAGACTGTGTGTGTATGTGAGTGTGTGTGTGTGTGTATGTGTGTGTGAGTAGGCTGTGGTACCCATCATGCAACAAGACTAACCTCTCAGACCGGGGAGGAGACAGCTGGATGTGGTCGACTGTTTGGCCGGGTTGACACGACTCGTCTGAGAAAATGTAGCGAAAACGTCAGGGGAGGGGGGAGGGGGGGGGGGGGGGGCGAGGAGAGAAAGAGAGTGACAAGAGATGTGAAAGAAACCAACTCAGTTAGCAGTGAACGAAATCCGACGGCGACACGCTCTAACGATGCCGCGCACAGAGTGTCGTTCCGACCTTTGAGAAGTTTCTGTTGGCTGGTGAGGATCCTGCGTAGCTCATTAAGCCAGGCCATCTTCACCTCCACTGTGGGCGCCTGAGAGACAGCAACACAAAGACAGGAAGCTGCTATCCTTTCAACTCTTTCATCATCCACACAACTTCATCTATATTATATAGGCCTGGCTGGGTGCCCTGTGTGAGAGCCACTAAATATGTAAACTGAGGGGGGAACCGTTGGTGTGCGTGCCTCCGCTGTGGAAGACGACATGTGGAAGGGTGCCCTCACCTGCACCACGTAGACCTCCTCTCTGCCACTGTACCAGATCTCAAACTTCTTCACGTCCCCCTTGACGTTCTCCGTGATCCCCACCGCGCTCATCTACCCAGAGACACACTTCCTGTTAATTAACACGCGCTGACACTCACACACACACACCTACACGCCCACACATAACCCGGGGCCTGAAAGCACATGCCGTGCGTCAAATGTCAGACACGCATCATCTTCATGCTGTACAGCTGCTCCTTTCGACAGACCCGTCTGCAGTGTGTGGCAACTTCCTCCCCTCGCCCTCAATAATACATTGGAACAGCTGGTGGTTTGACATCTTCCGTCATGCCGTGGGCGTGTAGACGCGGGCGCGCGCGCGCACACCACAAAACAAACATCCCATTTGGGAGTCTCTCTGACGGAAAGCATGTGTCGTGCATGTCATGTGTCAGACAGCGACTGCGGTACAGGAGTACACACACACACACGCACGCACACACACCTTGAGACAGTGCTTGAAGCTGTAGGAGGGGGTCTTGTCACAGCCCTCTCCGTGCTCCTCCCTGCGCTTGCAGAAGAGCAGGGCCCTCTCGTACAGGAACAGGTGACGCTGCATGGGCTTGAAGCGAGCCAGCTCCTTCATCCTGGTGGGCCCCTTCTTGTGGCTGATCCACACACTGAAGGAGCCCTGCATCAACACTCGGCCCAGGTCGCTCAACTCTCCCTGGGCACACACAGGACAGAGCGTGGGGGGGGGGGGGGTCTGAGGGACGATAGACTTGGTAACACACACGCGCAGTTATAGGTAGTGTTGTGACGGTGTTTAAGATTCTACCTCATAGCCTGTGATGGCGATCTGATGCATGGAGTCGTTAACTGACTTGAGCAGCTCCAGCATGGCTGCTAGCGCCCCCTGCAGCTCGGAGGTCCTCTCACTGCCTGTGCTGTACTTTAACAGCTCCTGGGAGACACACACATACACACACACACACAGGTTGACAAACACACAGGTGATGGTTTCTTTCAATAGATACACAGCGAATCCACTGTCCAGGACAAATGCTAACCTAATATCTAGATGGTATCTCATCACTCATGTAATCTATGAATAGGTTCATGTTTTCTTGTACAGCATCATGCTGTAGTTATGGGGTTTTGGACCGTGCAGACTTGTGGTGGCACTTTTGTGTTTGTCTCCAACCTTTAGTAGTAGCTGGTACTTGGTCAGGCGCTGGACTGGCTTCAGAAGGTAAGAATCCAGGCCCAGTTTGTGCTCCAGTTTCTTCTGACACTCCTGTTGGGTCAGACGGATGGAGCACAATGAAAGAAGGGAGCGTCTGTAAGACACAGGCCACAGCCCTGTGCCTGCAGAGCAGAATGGATCAAAACAGCCCTACCTGGAAAAACGCACAGTCCGAGAACTGCCTCCACAGAGTCTCCGAGCGAGGTTTGTTCTGACAGTAGCACTCATACACCTGGAAGCTCTCCTTCTGGAACACAGAAACACCTGCTGTGAGTGCACATCACCCAGGAAGGACCCATCACACACATGGATGACAGTGTCAGTCAAAAACATCCTTTGACATACAGTAAATATATTCTTGTCTCACCCGTTCCAGGAAACAGGCCCCTACCCGCTCGGGGGCCTCCAGACAGCTCTCCAGATCCTGGAGGAACACCCTGTGGAGCCAGGTCAAAACACAGCAGGTGACACACCAACTACAGAACACAATACCCCACTCTACTCCGACAATTCACCGGCTCAAAAAAGGTAGTGTCTCCAGCCTTCCTGGCCTGCTGACTGACTATCAGATATGAGGTCATGATGTCACTGAGCCCCCCCCCCCCCCCCTCCCCCACCGCCCTCCCCCAACCACACAAAAAACTCTTTCATTCACAGGAAATGCTGCTGGTGAAATACTGTACTGTAGAAAACACTGTGTGATGAGATTCTAAATGTGATTTTAATCGTATAGGATGCAATTGTTTTTGCACATATTCAAGAGAAATAAACAGCTTATGAGGACAATCATAGGTCAATCTGTTTATGTATATACAATAAATGACCTCTACAAAAATACTGTAATCAGATGCGTGTGTGAGTGTGTGTGTGTGTGTGTGTGTGTGTGTGCATTCTTTGTCCTTGCCTGCTGTGGAAGTTGTAGATCTCAGGCATGTTGCCAAACAAGATGTCTCTCTTGCTATGTAGGAGTGGGGGCAGGAGTCCTGATAGGGCTGGGTTGTCCATCTCAGCCCTGTAGCCCTGTAATCACCCACACACACTCAGCACCACCTCGGGTTCTGTCAACACCAACTGTCGAACATCGGGACTAAAAATACAAAATAATAGATCAAAGCTGTGTGTCTGTCTGTGTGTGTGTGTATCCATTGTATGCTCACCAGTAACACAGAGAGAAGCTCCTCAACATACACTCTCTCTGTCTCAATCAGCTCCCTCATTACGCGGCTGTGGAGACACACACACACAGATGCACACACACACACACACACACAGAGAGAGACAGGGGGCCACTGAACAAAGGGAACAGGAGTGTTAACGAGGATCATGACCGGTGATTTGTCCTCCTCCCTACCGTTTCTGCAGGTCAGGGCTGTCGTCCCCCTCCAGGGTGTAGGACAGACAGACCCTGTTCTCCTGGTAGTCGTGCATCACCTCAATCTGACAGAACACACAGTACAATGCCCTTCCACAGTGAGAAGAGGAGAGTAGAGCACAGAGGTGAAGAGTAGAGTACAATTTCAGCGAAAGAACGGTCATTTGTGTGTCACATGTGTGTGTCTAGAGACCAAACGTTTTACATCTCCACTGGCAACCTTCATCTCACCTTCCTGGAGTTGGGGCTCTTCCGTGACGTCCTCTTCCCAGGTAGAGAAAGATCGAAGGTGAACTTCAGACCATCCACGCCTGCAAAAAAGTGCAGCCGTCACGTTTTAAGATCCATCGAGTCCACGTCACGACCCGAACATCATCATGACAAGTTCAAACAGCGCGGTGACAAGTCGTGACGAGGTGCTCTCACTTCTGTCGAGATGTCTTATTCATGCCCATGGGTCCTGTTAAGACGAGCTCTGGGCCTTTGGCTGTATATGAGCTTTACAGGCCTCCTGGGTAGGTATGTCCTGCCCCTGACCCCTGGTTTACAGCAGGCTGGTAGATACATACTCCAGGGACCAGCGATGATGGACAGTTTACCTAATCAAGGGAAATAGCCTGGCTGTAGAAGAGCCTAGCAACAGCTTCAGCACATCCAGTCCACTGGCTGGACGCGTTTGATCCTGTTCTATCGTATGCTCTTTACCCATGATGAGAAACCAGCCTCTGATTTTACATACAGCATGCTTGTGTGTGTGTGTGTGTATGCATGTGTGTACAGTGTTATCACACGGTAACACATGAATCACATCTAACATGCTTCCCTTCATCTCTTAAAGGAGTTTCTTCCTGTGTTCCAGAGATGGAGCTGAGCTTCATCATCGCTCTCATTATGGCCTGGCTTACATCACAGGATCAGCAAAAGCAACTCACTGATCAACATTAATGGGGAAAAGGCAAAGGCCTATCCCCTCCCCTTACCATACATACTACACACACACACACGCACACGCGCACACACACACATGAAGCTGCATGGCAGCCTTTGTTCTGCCATTCCCAGAAGGCTAGTGGGAGATGAAAGGGTCTTTAATGTATATGAACTACACATGGCTCCTTGCTACTGTGGCTGGCATCCTGCTGGCTGACTGTACATCCCTAAGGACTGATTAAACTACTGTGCTAATGCTATGCTGGAAAGGTGGGCCTTTTGCACAGGTTTAAGCCATAAACACTGTGTTATCCTCCTCATTAAAACAGGCTTTATTGGCAGCTTTGATTTGACTTCACTATGGAGCCATGCTGCACCAGGGAGTGAGTGGTGGGATGGAAGCCCTGGTTGAGGGGGTCTACGGTGGGCTGTGAGGACTCCCATGGCACCCAGGGGAGAGGGACCACGGACTGGGCAAAGGCTGGAGGGCAGAATGAAGGGTCTGGATGATGAAAGACGTGGTGAGCTGTGAGCCTCCCAGGAGGAGAGCAGCGTAGTTCAAACCTAACTCCTTTATCTCCTTTTGTATATTTCTCGAGTTGTCATGTAATTGTTTCAGTCATGGGCTTTGAGACGAACCAGGCCTCCCGTAGCATATGTATGTAAGCGCGTACATGCATGCTTTAGTGTGTGTGTGTGTGCGTGTGCTTGTGTCCATGGCAGGCTGCGCCAGATCCCAGTACCATGTTTGGGGGAGAAGAGGGGGGACTTGGAGCGTGGGGGGTTCTCTGGACGAGGAGCCACCAGCTGGACTGGGCGGACATGCTTGTCAGCTAGTTTCCTCAGGCAGACCTGTCTGTTCTGGACGAGCTCCTGCACCGCTGTGTGCTTCTCAAACGTCCTCTCAATCTGAGCCTGGAGCGGCGAGAGAGAGAGACACAAAGGGAGACACAAAAGGAGAGAGAGAGAGAGAGAGAGAGAGAGAGAGAGAGAGAGAGAGAGAGAGAGAGAGAGAGAGAGAGAGAGAGAGAGAGAGAGAGAGAGAGATGTGAAGGACAGTGATGAGAGAGCGGGGAAGATGGTTTGGGGGGGGAGAGAAAGGGAGCGGAAGATGAAACCGTGTGTCTACTGAATCGTCCTGCTTTAGAACCCTGTCACAATGTAAGCTATCAACAGCCTCTGGGATTGTGGTCACCTGGAGTTCCGTGGTGATGACAGCCTCGAACTCCATGGAGAGGAGATCAGGCCTGGAGCTCAACAGGGACGGCGCCCCCTCCAGGAACTTCTCAATGTCCTTCAGCGCAGCCTGGGCGCCCTCCTTCGACTGGAACTTATCGACCAGCTGATTGGCTAAGAGGTAGGCCCCCGCATCACACCAGGTCAGAGCCTATAGGAGGAGAGAAACAGGCACAGCAAACATAACGCACACTTCCTTCCCTCTAGGGATATGTTATCATCAGGCCCCAAAGTGGGTGTGTTTGCATTCACGTGTGTGCCTCTACCTGGTCGAGGCGTAGGAGCAGCTCGTGTGTGTGTGCGAGGTGTGTGTGTTTGGCCCGGAGCGAGGCGCTCAGCGTGTCACAGTGGTGGCGCAGCTCGTTACAGCGCTGTACGATCAGGGCCATGGCGTAGTGGTGGCTGGCGGCCAGCTGGTGGCCGTGGAGGATGAGGATCTGGGCACGGCCCATCTCCTCCTAACCCCAACAACAACAACAACAACAATAATATAAACCAACAATACCGACAACAGCAACAATAACAACCTTGATAACAATATCAACATCCACAATAATACCATAAACAACATCATCCAACAGCAAACTCAAAGACAGTCAGATAGACCGTTCAACAGGACAAAGAAAACAGGACCGAGAAAACAAGACAAAGAAAATAAGAGCTGCACTAGGTTTGCAATGACTGTAAAATAAACCACAACATATACAGGATAACTGAGTATAATCCTCTGTGCTCGCTGGAGCAGTGAGCCACTGACCTGGGCCTGGTTCTGAAGGCTGTCCAGTTCTCTGAGAGTCTGTTCTGTCTGAGCCAGAGAGTCTCCGCTCAGCACCAGCGCCCTCTCCTGGACCGACAGACGCTCCAGACACAGATCCATCTAATGCGGGAAAAACACAGTTTTACTACACACTCAAAGTCTCCCACACAGAGCCACACACACAGACACAGACACACACGCACACACTAACTGTCCCACACAGAGTTAGCTGTACCTGCTGAAAGCTGCTCTCGTAGCGGAGCAGCTGCAGGTACTGCTGCAGTTTCAGGTGGTGCTTCTCAAAGAAGCCATCGAAGGCGGACTCCATGTCTCTAAGCTGAGCCAGCAGCCTGCAGAAGAGAGAGAGAGAGAGAGAGAGAGAGAGAGAGAGAGAGAGAGAGAGAGAGAGAGAGAGAGAGAGAGAGAGAGAGAGAGAGAGAGAGAGAGAGAGAGAGAGAGAGAGAGAGAGAGAGAGAGAGGGTAATGACGATAGAGAAAACATAGCTGGTAGAACCTACTTAACGATCTGAAGTCACAAGTTGACTTCTTAGTAAGAATAGGAGGTTGAAAGACTCTGAGGTTCTACCTCTGGACAGTCTCCCAGTCCAGCCTCACATCCCAGTGGCAGTCCGCCTCCTTTCCAGAAGCTTCCAGGCTGGACAGTAGGTGGCGCCCTTCCTTTGACACGGACCGTATCGCCTCCTGTGGTGAGACAGCAAAGGGGAGAAGCACTTATGGAAAACCAGCAACATATCAACCCTAATATAAATATTTATACATTTCAAAACGATGACATTAATGGTGTCTAATGAGACATTCTTTTAAAGGTTGCTAAAGCGCTGTGCCACAGAGGGACGTGCTCTACCTTGAGCTTCCTGTACTTCTCTGTGTGTGAGCGGAGGAGGTGCTCTATAGCGCTGCCCTCGTCAGGCAGATCGGTCTCCGCCAGCTCTGTGCCGAAGGCCTGCAGCATCTGGGCGATGTCCTTCACTGTCACTGCAAAACTCTCGATGGCCTGTAGGAGGAGCCAGAGAGCCCGCAGCAGTGATGTCACTCCAGCAACAACATCTACAGAGCAAAGCTGAAGAGTCTACGAAGATCGAAATGACATGACGGACATGTGTGCTCCCTATGTGACATCACCCTGCTGTGGGTCTGGCACGCGTAGGGCAGCATGTACCGTAGGTTGCTGGTGCCGTTGTGTCATTTGAAAGGTCAGGTGAGTTACACGAGTGTGGGTGTCGTCACCCTACCGTCCGTAAGACGATCCAGTCACTGTGACAGTAGTCTAGAGTGCCCCCGAACTCCGAGGTCAGCTGGTTCTCATCGATGTAGTGCAGCAGGTCTGTGACGGAGCTCAGCATCACCACCTGCAGGACCAAACACTCTGAGATGGGACTGCTCTTCACCCCACGACACGACACACATGGCCACTGCTCACAGCCAGCGGTGTCGTCGACGTGATACGCAGGCATAAGTTGTATGCCCACTAAAACATTTCCTATGAAAAGAGCAGTGATACATGTCTGGGAGACAGCACTGGACAGTATGCCTGCTACTTCACACAGGACTGCACTACTGGGGAGAACCAGGACTGGTGTAGAGGCACGCAGACTGCAGTTGTTCAACATTTCACAGAAAGATCACAGTACAATAGATATGTTGTCCGTTGTGGCAGACGATTTAGCATTGGGTGTCCCCTGAAAAGAGCTGTATTTATCTAAGAGGAGATGGTAGGTGTTATTCTAGGGAGTAAGGATAAGGTATACCTTGTGGTGAGTTGAAACATGTTTGGTAACTGAGGAGGAGGAGGAGGGGCTGCCTTACGGGCATCTTGAGCATGAAGTCCTCCTGGCTGAAACGGAAGCCGATGTCTGTGACGGTGCGTTGGAAGAAGCTGGTGGGGCGCAGCACCAGGACCAGGTGGAGGTTCCCAGGGAAGGAGGCCTGGGGGAGGGGAAAGGATATGTAAGACCCCTCTCTGGGGGTGCAATGTTGGGGAGAGAGGGGATGTTAGACCCCAGTCTACAGATGGAAGAAAATAATCCACAATCCATCTTTAAACTCTGATAATAAAATGCAAGGCTATTTGAACTGATAGCACTGTACCTGTAAGTGGAAAGCAGCATGACTAACCATGGTGGAATAGTCACAATCAACTACTCTGACAAGGGAATCAACTAGCTGTCTTTACACAGAATGAAAGACACTCTGTCTCACCCACACGGTCAATCAGATTATCGGCGAGTCTAGCCTGAGAACATGGGGTCTACAGGGACTTGCACATGTTAAACAATCCTCTAAGTCTTCTTCTGCTTGTATGAGATGAACATGAATTGCACTTGTTATTAATGTGCCAGTGCTTTTTTGCTGTGGGGATATACAGGTATATCTGTGAACTAACAGGTGTACTGAAGTTGCAGTGCAGCAAAATGTCTTCACAAATGAAGAACAGAGACAGGGGTTGGTCGAGGCTAAAGAGCCACTATCTTGAAAATATTTAGGGATCATGTTTCAGATGGATTCTGACATAGCTTCGTTTGATACCATGATCGGATGAAGTTGGAGGATAAATCTTTCATACAGTGCATTGACTGTGCAATGATGAGGGTAGATCTGTCCCATGCAGCGGTAGGCTACTGGTTAACGTTTACATGCATGACACCGTTTAAACTTGTTATGATACAACATGATGCCTAACAAAGGTCAGAACATGATACTATTTCAACATAAATAGTCCTTCTTGAGTATGATCTACGTTTGACATTCATTTGTCCTCGCTCCCAAATGTAGGAGGTATTCACAAACGTGAAATCTTACTAGGTAAAAACGCTGAACGAAAAGTATTGATCAAAACACTAATACAAATTATAGTCCATTGTGGATCTCACTGCATCAATCGCGTGACTAAGCTATATTCCGTCTGCACCGCAGTGCTACACTGACCAGCTGCAGCCGAGGAACGGAGCTCTGCCGCATTCCTACTAGCCCACCAAAACTTGAGCATAACTCTTCAGTGACTTATTGAAACTAGTCAAAAGTGCGTTACCGGTGTTCTTTGCATTCTGGGCATCCCTCGGTGCTGGAAACTCTCCGCCATCATGGTGTTAGAAGCCATTGTTACGGGGAGCCTCACCCGTCCAGTTACTAGATCGGTGCCAAGGTAGCCTATTTGCTGCTAGTTCTCGGCGGCGGGACTACAGCCGCAGCATTGATGCTGCTGCCACAAAGAGGGTGGCAGCGCTGTCTGTAAATCTTTCCCTCCCTCCCTTCGTCTCCTTCCAACAAAAAAGCGTCATCAGCAGATTTTGCTGCCTCATGCATTCGTGTCCTCACGGCTCAGGTTACAGTGAGTAAGCCAGTACAGAACATACCCTTTAAAAACCTCGGATAAGCATGAAAATAATAGTAACTTAAAACTATCCCATATTTAACTAGAACAAAGGTGTGTGCAAAAACGGAAGCAATTAAGACCTGATTAAAAATTCGTGAAGTTGTCGAACAGGAATTCAGTACCATGGACAGCTACTCGAGCAAATCTAACTAATGGAACGATTGAGGAAGAGTAGATTCACACAAAAAAGGTGGTTAATGTGCTCGGAATGCTTCGTGTGACACACAATCACAGATGCATAGGCCTACACACTCATACACTCTTTTAAATATGATATCAACTTTTATAAGAAAGTGTTTTCTAAGAGTCTGAAAAATTCTTACCGCAATTCTGGCAAGTGCAGTTTTGATTGAACTCCAAGTATCCAACCTTCGGTCTAAAATGATGATAAATTTGACGCCTGGCTGCCGAGCTCTGGGAACACAAGCAATGAAACTCTTTGAACATGTATTTAAATCCACCGCAAAGTGCACAGTGTAGCCTACTTTCGACAAGAAAAGTTATAGTTATGCAGGAAAACTAATGGAATCATGTACAACTGAAAAAGAACGCAGTCAGCACTAATGAAACGTAATATATGCAATGTCGTTGAAAGGGATATCATTTTATTTAGTCTGACAGTTTTTTGGAGCCCTGCCCTTAGGCATGTGTCCAATGAAATGTTCCTATTTCTATTTGGGATTTACCTGTGTTTTACCACAGAAGATATGACTAGAATTTCTGAATTGGAGGAGTAGCTACAGAGGGAACCAGAATCCATCTGTGTGTCTGTGCTCAGAATACTAACTCTGGATAACAGAAGGGAGGGCACACTGCATTGCAGAGAGAGAGAGAGAGAGAGAGAGAGAGAGAGAGAGAGAGAGAGAGAGAGAGAGAGAGAGAGAGAGAGAGAGAGAGAGAGAGAGAGAGAGAGAGAGAGAGAGAGAGAGAGAGAGAGAGAGAGGAAGAAAGAGAGAGAGGAAGATCACTCACCGAGGTATCAGTGTGAGGTATGTCAAGACTTTGGCTAAAGATTCCTCTGGAATATCACTGAAAGCAGAGCATTCTGGGAGGGTGATGATGACGCTGGAATCCTCGCCGCGGCCACCTAGGAACAAACAACGATGTGAACAATCCCTGTGAATGGCCATGTTTGGTCACCCTCCAAAGCTCGTGTAAACATGGTACGAGAGGCTGGGGAGGGGCCCAGATAAATATGAAGTCCAACATCCTACCTGAGATGTAGGCCACCTGCTTCTCTATAAAACCTCCCACCTCCTTCATACACATAGGTACAGACACCTCTGAGGGAGAGAGACAGTACATTTATTATCCATGGAATTTGAGGCTAACGAGAAGATAGTTGTGAGCAGAGGGTAGGATTGTGCTGAGTGTTCTGATGGTAGAGGAAAGGGCCATGGGTATGCTATGGATGTCAAACAAATCTTGCATAGGCCTGCTTCAGGTGTAACGACAAAATGTAAAAGTTACAAACACCGCCACCGCGTGGTCAATGTAAGTACTACAGCCACACTGCAGTGCCGACGTAAACCAACGGAAGCAGACTCATTTTGGTGTCAGTGTCTTAGTTCCCCTTATTACCCTCATTATCTGACTCCAGGAAGCCACACATAACATTACATTACATGTAGTCATTTATCAGACGCTCTTATCCAGAGCGACTTACAGTAAGTACAGGGACATTCCCCCCGAGGCAAGTAGGGTGAAGTGCCTTGCCCAAGGACACAACGTCAATTTGCACAGCTGGGAATTGAACCGGTAACCTTCAGATTACTAGCCCGACTCCCTAACCGCTCAGCCACCTGACTCCCTCCTTGTGACCTTCTGGCACCAGGTGGGAGGTGGGGGGGGCAGCACGGACTCACACGTCCAGCTGCGGCTCCACGCTGACCTATTCACCTCATGCTGATGTTTCTACATGACCTTCACATAGCTACTCCTCCTGTTGGATTGCGCATTGGTACATTCATCATGTACAATCATCAACATATTGCAACATCTTCTGGGTGTGGCAAAATGTTTTTTTGACAAAAACACAGCATGATTGGAACTGTGTTTCCGCGTCTTTCACAAAAAGACAAAGTGAAGATATCTCTTTCCTGACAATTACATTATGCAGCGGAGCAACAGGGCAGCTGATTCACAGACACACCAATCTTCCTCTCGTGAATAATAGACTGGGGGTCATTAACTATGAAAAGGAGCGCAAACAGCGGCACAGAGAGGAAGGAAGAGAGGAAGGTGGAGAAAGAGAGGGGAAGTGAGAGAGAAAGGCGTAAAGAGAGAGAGAGAGGTTTCCCGTGTGCGGCGGTGTCCTCTTCCACGTCGCCGCCAGTAACAGTGTCTGCCGGAATGTCAGCGAGACAATAATGAGCTCCACTGGTGGCTGCTGAATATTTCATGAGTGTGTCTGACACTGACATGACAATGACAGGGCTGAGCTGTGCTGAGCTGGTCCAGGCCATGCCAGGCCAGGCCAGGCCAAGCCAGGACAAGCCAGGACAAGGTAAGATAGGACGGGTTAAGAATACACAGCTAAGGTGTAGAATTACTGCCTCAGTGTCAAGTTCAAGAAACATCAAATGGTTGTGTCAATCTGTCTCTTCTGGCAGGATACTTCCAGTTAACCAGATCTCCTGCAGTATCAGCAGTTCAGAAGGTTAACCAGACCTCCTGCGGAACCAGCAGTTCAGAAAGGGTTCAGTGGGACAAAGGCATGGCTACAGAGCAACAAGTAATTCACGCTGCAAAGCTTCTCTCCTATTTCATCACAACACAAAGAGAGCAGGATCCCCATTCTATCCAAAACAGCATTTATCATTGAAACATACATCTAAACATCATGTCCGCCAGATATGAACACTCAAAGAACGCTTAAGAAAAATGATAACAATCAGTCTGATGACGTCTTGGCAGCTCCGTTCCCCCCTCCCCTCTGCAGTCCTTCCCCACTAGCACCACCCCATCCAGACACGCAGGGGAGAAGGCTGCTTCGCTGCTCTTGCAGCCTAGGCTGTTTATCATGCGGGCTGGTTTCATCCTCCTCCTGATTAAAATCTGCAACCACGCTCATCACGTGACCCTCTCCCTTCTCCCTGCCTGCTAAACTAAGATGTCTGCCTCCAGGCCCTCACAGAGAGGCTTCTATCTGGCTGCCGTGCAGACGGACTCTCCCTCATCAAAGCCCCCGGGCCAGTCAGGTGACAGGAGTGTCCAGTGTTTGTCTGGGACACACAAATAGCCCCTGTTTGTTCTGCCTGTGGCACAGAGACTGATGTTACCCAACCAGAGTGTCTGGGGAACGAGACTTCCAGTCAGCCAGACAGATCAGGCCTCAGCTACAGTGAGATAGTGTCTGTTAACTGCACAGTGAGATAGGACTTTTGTTTCGGATGAGTCGGCGTCAAAACTGTTTACTGTATCTACACAGCCAGACAGATACCTCTTTTAGGGGTCGGGGGGTAAATGACCCGTTTACTTAGATAAGTATGCAATAGATGACGCGTCCACCACACCTGATCGCCCATCACCCATAAGATGCAAAACAGTGAATGTAGAATATATAGGGGACAAGGTTTGTCCTGAACACAACAGTCACGGCTGGTTTCTTATAGAGGCCACATTGTGGAGAGAGTAGGAGAGGGAAAGATAGGGAGATGGAGAGAAAAATAAAGCGAGAGAGAGATGGGAGAGAGAGCAGCACATGGACACAGGCATGTGTGAGCAACAGCCAGCTACATTATTACAACAGGGACAGAGAGAAACAGTCACTAGCATGAAATCCCACACAGAGCATGCAGTCCAAACACAAACGTGCATAGTACACAAAGGCACCAGCTTACGCTTACGAGGTCAGCAGATATTTTTACCAAACAAGACTTTGAGTGATAATGGGATTAAAACACAGCTGGTGAAGTTTGTGGAGGGAGAGTTCGAGGAAATTCCACGCTTCCCCATCTAGGCTTCAAGGCAACCTAATTTAGCATTTTTGAGGATGCAAGCAGCTTTTTTAGACCTCTTTGTATAATGTGCCCACTGAAATTAAATGGGATTTAAAATGCCAGTGGATTAGCTCCCTATAATGTCGTGCTAATGATGCATGATGTAGAAGCATCTGGAAGTGTGGGTGTGTGGTTGTATGGTAATGAGCCTACAGAACATCAAGCAGGAGGCCATGTTAAGAACACACAGTACACAACACATACAACGCTTACCAGTTTACCTCAGTCACACAGCAGGTCAAAGTTCAATGTAGGGATTATCTACTTAAAACATTCAGCGTCCATTTAGCCTCTCCCATGCTTTAGACATGGCTGGGAAAAGCAGTTTGTTTTGCAGGAAGCTAATGACAAAGCGCACGGTGGGAGAGGCGCATGTGTTTGACCACCTCTAGACATTTTCATAACTCAACTTGTTTACTAAAGTCACTGCTAGCTCTCTCCTCTCCCACTGTGTGCTAGGTCATGTATAAACACATATCGAACTCACCTACTCTTTCCCTCCCCCTCCCTCATCTCCCCCCTGCCTCTTCTCTCCACCCCCCCCCCCTGCCTCTTCTCTCCCTCTCCTCCCTCAGTCTTGGCAGGTCCATCTGTGTGGAGCGTGGCTCAGGTTACATTCACATCGTTAGGCTGAACAAACTAGACCTGGTAAAAATAGAACCTGAGGGTAACTGGTTTCCTGAGGTCCCTGTTAACTTCCAGGCTCAGAGGAAAAACACTACCATCATTTCTCTGAGGGCCCTCAATCTCACTTCCTGGCAGAGATGCTCCGATTGAGGCAGCACTAATGAGAGAATAACACTCTCCTTGCAGGCCTCAGCAGTGTGAGGTCTCCATCTCAGAGGAAATACAAGGATGGGAGAGGGGGTCATGTAGATAACAGGATCACATGGTTATCCATCACCTATTACCCTTGTGCCCTCTGGTCAGGTATAAATAAAGCTTTATGTCCAAACTGATCAAGATTCAGCTTTAATCAGGGGGCTCATCTCTGAAACGCCCCCTGATAATTTTCCTGAAAGAAAATGTGGATCAATTGGGCTTTATCTGGTCAAGTCACATCCATAATGTGCTCAACTGTCAAATCTGTGGCCTGGCCTTGAGCCATTGCCAAGCCCACCCAGATGTGGTTGCAACCTACTTACAAACAAACATCCATCTATGCTACAGATGATTGCTGTGGATGAAAAAAACACAAACTAGTTCCAGTTTAAAAATAGCCCACATAATCCCTGCAAGGCAACGTCATGACCCAGCCTCAGGCAGAGCAACAACATCAGTAACATATGGAGAGTCCTCGACCTGTGTGTGTGTATGTATGTGTGTGTGTGTGAAGGAGAGAGGACTTCAATACCCTACCTGAACAGGGGTACATAAATAATAATGTGCCCTCATGTCTGAGTTTGAGGGCGTCTGCCTGGTGAGAGCACGGTGACGGGCAAAGCAGAACAAGGGTACTCACGTTGCAGAGTGCTCTCCAGCTCAGAGCCAGCCTGCAGCAGGCTGCGATAGCTCTCCATCTCTCCCTCACTCTCCTCCTGGTCCTGCTCGCTCTCCTCCTGCTCCGAGGCCAGGCCCATCTCCTCCCCCTCTCCCTCTCTCCTCCCCCCAGGGTTAGCCACTTCCACGTCCGTGGCTGTCAGTGCAGTGGAGGGTGCTAAACGCTGTCAAGGCCTCATATCCTCCTGAACCCTTCCGGTGGTCCTGCTGTCACTCCTCCACATGCAGGGGGAAGGCGTGGAAATGGAAGCCCACCTGCCTCTTCCCGTCCTGGGCTGAAATTGGGGTGATCCCTGGTGCCGTCTCAGGATCCTGAGTCACCTTGAGCTGCATGGAGCACATCCACACAGAGCAGCACTGCACTGACAGGGAGGAGGAAGAAGGGCTGTCCTCACAGAAACCAAGAATCAATGGTAGGCTGTTCCTGCCAATGTTGTCAAGAGTCCTTCTGTTGCAATGATGCACTTTCCCCTCACACACACACACACGCACGCACACACACAACCAGACAGCCACACACACAAACAGTAGTTCCGCCTAGAAAGTGTCTTTGAGTTATAAACTGCAGTGCCTTAATGAAGACCCCTTCTAAACACACAGCACCCTCTCCGTGTGGACATCTCTCTCCGTCTCCCTCGGCTCTACGCTCACCCCCCTCTCTGTTTCGCTCTCCCTCTCTCCGTCCGGGCTTCGGTGCGTCAGCTCTGCGCTGTGTGAGGCACAGGCTGCTGACACGCTGCCAACTCCCCTCCCAACTTTTCCTCCTCTCTCACTTCAGGCTCCTCCTCCTTTCGGCTCCGTCTGTTCTTAGTGGTCACTCTATTCCTGGGGCAGGATGTGGGCAGAGGCTGCAGAGCTGGCTGACATACAGCTTACAGCAGTGCTGGGTTATCTGACACTGCTGTTAAAACTCTTCCGCAGACTCTACACAAACACAGTGGATCTATTGTAGAATTGTCTTCTCTTCTCCACGAAGCCAACACATTGTTCTGCCCATGCAAACTGCACACACAAACACACACACACAGAGAGCAGAGAAAATGAACGGGTGTCATTGTGTACATAATGATAGAAAGGCTCACTCATCTCCTCCACCCCCAGAAGTCAACCTGCTTCTGCTCTGGACAGAGCACACACACACACACACGCACACGAGAGGAAGAGGACACAGCAGACATTATGAATCAAGATCAGACACACAGTAAGTCACTTAGAGGGACACACATACACAGTACGTCACTTAGTTACTTGCATACACACATTTACAGAAAGACCCACATGCACACACGCAGAGCAAGTTACAGCGTGGCTCGCACGCACACACAGTCAATCCCAGTGGCTGCTGTGTGTGTGGTGCCACAGTGTGGCGTCTTGAACGGCAGTGCGGCAGGAAGTGGCAGGTCTGAACTCATGGAGACCCAGTCACGCAGTTCATCCTGTTAAGCTTCTCATCCACCTCATTACTGCACAGCATCTGCTTAGCACGGCCAAGCATACGCAGCACACACACACACACACACACACACAACATGCCTGCGAGCACAGGTGGCCTGGGAGTTGAACACGTAACACTAACATGGATGCCACAACAGCACAACACACAGTAGAATATAAGATCAAAGCAAAACACAAAAAGTTTTTCTTCAAAACATTATTCAGTTTTATTCCAGAAAATTATCAGCGTTTGAACATACTGGTCTTAAAGAGAGGTACATTCAGATCTGAGGTTTCAGAGTTCTGAGGCTGGAGACTGTGGGTAGGGGGCTGCAGGGGGGGTGAGGTGAGGTGCCTGCTTGTGCCAGCCTCCACTTCCAGGCAGCACCCGCACCCCAGCGTTGAGCCCCATCATCCAGACAGTCTCCACAATCATAGAGCCTCTTGCGCTTTTTATGGATGTTTCAAATTTTCTTACAAAACAGGTGGCTGGAAAAAGGTTGCATTAAAAATACAATCATTTCTTTTCATTTTTAGTCAGGCAAAACATGATAATCCAATATTTTTTGATATAAGCTTTGAAAATAGCATCTCTGATGTTTTAAAGGTTTGTTTATGTTTATTTTTTCAACATTGCAGGAAGCCCCTCCCCCCCACACACGCCTCACCTGCTCCCTGACCTAGGACACACCCCCTGACATGAGCTGCCACCCACCTGCCACTCACACCCAAACAGGTATCTGCCCTGCCTTCTGGGTTTGGAAAAGAAACATCACAAAGCTGATGTTTACTCACCACTGTCAAACTAATCTGGACCTTGTGAGTGAAGAAAAATAGAGTATTTTCTCTCCTAACGAAGGGAGATGGTGGGTTAGAGAAAACATGTTATATCTGGGAGTCAGGTGGCTGAGCGGTGAGGGAGTCGGACTAGTAATCCGAAGGTTGCCAGTTCGATTCCCGGTCATGCCAACTGACGTTGTGTCCTTGGGCAAGGCACTTCACCCTACTTGCCTCGGGGGAATGTCCCTGTACTTACTGTAAGTCGCTCTGGATAAGAGCGTCTGCTAAATGACTAAATGTAAAATGTAAATCTCTATAACATTTGGCTTGGGGGGCGTTGTTAGTTTGCCCACCATGGGAGAGTGTGATGTGGAGGGGAGCAGGGATGGGTGTGTGTCTGGGAGACAACTGTCAGATGAGTTGGCACGGGCACCCATCTGTCTGATACACAGGCAAAAGGAAAAGCTGATCCATTCTCGGCGATAAAAAAGATTTATGTAATAAAAAATAGAACATTTGTGAGTAAAATTACACGTAACAATAAATATGTCAAATAGATTTTACACTTGCAAAGAAGAAGAAAAGAAAAGAAAAAAGAATCGTTCTGGATAGTTTCTAAAAGTGATGCAAACTGTGGTATGTAAAATGGAATGTATTAAGCAATAACGCTAAGGACATGACAGAGAAGGCTAACCCAAGCCCCACCCAGCCAGCAGGAGGCCGGGGGGGGGGGGGGAGCCTCACAGTGGTAACTATGGTGATCAGAAACAAAGATGGTTCTGCAGTGTGGACCTTTGCTCTCACACTGCAGCCCATCTTGGACAAGCAATGTGGCTAACTAACCTGTAATGGAACAAAGATACCTCATTTAGGCTTTTAGTGCATGTGTGCATTTGTGAGTACAACTGTGCTGCTAGGCACACGAACGACAAACTCAGAAACTTAAAACACAAACACACCTTGTTCGTCACCTACAGTTCAGATGCTTCAAGTCGGACGTGACATTTTGCATCTCCCCATTCCTTGGCTTTTGTCTTTAAGGAAAGTTATTTAAACTCTAGACAGAACATATATATATATATACTAATTTTCTAACTCCAATAGGGGTCTCTTATATGATCACTGAGATTAAACGATTTCAGGTCACGTTTACTGGACCACATGAGAAGGTAGAAAGGTCGTCTGGAACACTGGCCCACTGCCCGGATTTCTTTCAACTCTGTCACACACAGGCATAGGATACTCATAGTCACACGCAAACAAACATAACGTTTTTGGAGAGATGAGGGGGTGAGTGTTCTCCACACTGGCCTACCTCAGTATTGTACTGAGGTAGGCCAAGTACGGTGTACAGTGTACACCGTACTTGTTTTACATTGCAAATATATCCTGAACTTGTTCTATCAGTAACTTCAGCGTGCTAGCTAACACGATCTCTTTGCTGTACTGGGTTGGAATCACATAACATGTAACGAGGAACTCATTTCAATTTGGACCTCGGGACAGCGGAATCATTGATAAAAATCAAATGTAAAAAATCATCATGTTGTCGCAACTTTTTCTTCTTCTTTTTTTAACAAACCTTGCAGAAAAATGAACATATAATGATGACGAGAGCAACATCAGTGGAATGTGGCCTTCGTGGAGCCTTGGTTCATGCAGATGAATCATTCTTGGGGACAGTGGAGGTGCGACTGACTGCCTGCTGGAACACACGCAGCCCGAAACCCCTCACAAGGCAGCCGTGGATGCATTCATTTCAATCTGTAAGATAGTATATCAAAACAACCAAAGAGGGCCCGAAAGGAGGAAGGAAGTAAAGGAAGGAACAGGAGAAATTCATGCCCGTAATCTGAAGAGTCAATGTAAAGAACGGGATCAAAAAGAAGACAAAAAGAAAGAAAAAGCGAGGTGGGGATTCTGCATGGGCCAGTGGTGCAGTGTTCTGCACTGCAGGCATGCGAGGGAGAGGGGGGGACGACGTAGTAAGGGAACAGGAGAGGAGGGGGACGGAACCAGCAGCTTAAACCCAGCGCTGTACTCAGCCCAGAGTCCCTCTCTAGGTTTCTCTGAGCTTCTCTTCTTTTTAGATCCTTTTCTGCTTTTTGTTTTGTTTTTTTGCCTCATCCCTTGTGATCAGGCAGGACGGCGGGCAGCAAAGATCCACTGGCTTCAAGTCCTGAAAGAGGAAGGATGAGGGTCGGTCGTCTTTCCTGCCCATTTACTCCCCCTCCTTTAAGTGCTTGTAGGACAGCGGTGTGACAGCAGCGATCTGGGGAGGAGACACACACACACACACACACACTGTGTCAGCCCCTCCACGCTTCTTACCTTGAGACTACCCCTCGGCCCTGTGCCAATCACTTGGAGGTGATCAGAGCGGTGGCAGCTAAGACGTCAAGGAACACCCCAGGAATCAAAGCGTGATTGGCCACCAACCCTAACAGGCAGAACCGATTAGACCCATCTTCCCTGCTTAGAGATCATCAGAAATCAGCCCCAGGTATCCTGCAAACTACAGCTGTAATTTGCCACCCAGGTGTTTAAGACTGGTGATCTGATGAAGGGGGAAGAGGAGGAGGCGGCGCTGAGAGAGACAGGTGAGCTTTACCTGGAGGTCTTTATGAGGGAGTCCTCTGACAGCTAGGGAGAATAAAACATGAGGTTAAACAGTGGTGCAGTGCAGAGCCAAAGGTCTAAACCTGGATCTGGTGTTACACAAACAGCCACCCAGACACCCTCGGTCCCGCAGAACAGCAGGAATTAGGACCCAGTGGAGAGCCAGCAGCATTCCACATCAGGTTAGGGCTGGGCGCAGCATGCGGTGAGCTAAGCTTGACGTGTACCGAGCATTACAACAACAACAAAAACACCCAACAGGCCGACAGCTGACGCAGGTTCAAACGTGCACCCAGGTAACACGGAAAAACAGTCATGACCACCAGCACCACGGGGAGGAGGATTAATGGCATATAGTCAGTTGAGCAGTCCAGATAAGCACCCCAAATACACCAACACACACACACAAACCCACTGCACCTGATGACAGATAAATCCCCAACACAACTGGGATGGACCATTGTCAAACGATTGAAAGTTGCCGAACGGCAACAACAGTACAGAGCTCATGCGAGGGGCCGATTAAGAGGGCATCCAATGGCAGGCTGAGAAGAGCATTCATGTTTCTCTGGCTTGACCCTTCGAGCACACGAGCATAATCCCTACCGCTCAGTCTGCGCTCCACCAAAATCATTTTCATGGAGAGATTGGTAGATGATAACAAAAAGTGAAATTATTGCGTGGGATTGTGTAATATGTATTTTTTTTTAGGTCATAAAAGCACAAAACCAAGAGGCTGTGATGACGAAGACCCTTTTCAGCCAACCAATTGGAGTTTGGTACACTGCAGGAAAGTGCGCCTCCTACAGGAAATCTGGGATTACGCAGGTATCTGAAAGGCTATACCGGGTTCCTGGACAAAAGAGCAACACACCGTCTGTGGAGGAGGCTAGGGAGCAGGAGGCTAGGGAGCAGGAGGCTAGGGAGCAGGAGGCTAGGGAGCAGGATTTGGGGCGTCTTGTTAGATTGTTGTTATAGTTAGGTGGAGCAGTGGGTCGTTGATATATAGGCTGCTGGATTAAAGGGGGCAGGTCTTTGATTGGCTTATGTGGTCTCTGGGGCGGGGTGAAGGTGAGTCTGGTACCTGTTCATAGCACAGTATTGGACTCATCTGAAAAGGTTCTCATGAGCAGGGGCCTGGCTGAAGATGGGGGAACCTGGGGGTCCCCTGCGCTCGATTCTACCGGCTTCTTCTGGAAGGGTGAGGCAAGACACACTAATGACATCTCCATGCTAGTACACACACACACACAATACGTACACACACACTCACATTTCAGCAAACACACAAACTCACAGTGGACAAAGCATTTTGGAGAAGACACACACACACCAGAGCTAATTTCATTAATGAAAATGTTGACGAAAAACATTAGCTTACAACCTGCGTAAGTTTGATCCTTACAGAGAAAGGTTGTGGAAAAATGTGTGACTAATACTTCTCGTCACGATTTTCACTGATGAAATCCACACTGACACACACACACACACAATTGTCTGCAGTGGAGCCGTTGCAGCTGTGGTGGGTCCTGAGGCAGGGCTGTTGGCAGGAGTCTGAGCACGCATGCAGGTCAAACCCTCACGTGTTTGTGCACTGCATTCACCTGAATGGGCATCATGCAGAGACAGCAGGCACAATAGCACAGGCAGCTGGAGGACAATGATCGTGGCTAGCTGACTAGCTTTCTGGGGCTAGCTACCTGACTAGTTATCTGGGGATAGCTACCATACAAGCTGACTGGGGCTAGCTATCTGGGGTGAACGACCAAACACGTTTCGACAGGGGAAAGAGCCGATTCTAGAGTCACTGTGACCCTTGCAAGTACAGTATGGAACACCCATGGCAATAGGAAACAAGCCTAACCTTCGCAATAACCAGGGAGGCACCACAGTCACAACAAGGGGGATGAGGAGGGGAACGGAAGGGGAAGGTGACACAAGGTAGGGGGGATAAGCAAGACAGGTAGGAGAAAAACATGGCAACCCAGGGCCAGGAGAGGTAAGAGAGCAAGGCGGAGAGACCTCAGTCACTCCAGGAGAAGCTGTGAGTGCTGGCGGTCTGCGACAGCATGAAGATAGTAGACGTCCCCGAGGAAGGAAGGCGATGCTTCATCTGACGGGCCAAGCAGGAGAGAGAGACCAGAGAGATACAAACGCAGGGTGAGACAGAGGGGAGAGTGAGAGCAGCAGGGGTAACAGTAGTAAGAACATTCAGAACAGAGGAAGGAAGCAGAAAGACTGCAGGTTAGCGAGTAAAGAAAAGCAGGGAGGGTCTTTAATTGAGGTTATTTTGGATTGACAGCTCCCTGGTGCAGGTAGGCCGGTGCTACAGTAACCAACCAATCATGTTTTCAGGAAAAAACTCATAGTTCCACAAAAGGACTGGGACTATCCTGCCTGATAATTCTAGTGATGACATGAACAGCCAAATGACTGAACACCTCTATGCAGGCAGAGTGTTTGGACAAAATCTAAAAATGTTTCACATTTTCTCGAGATCAGCAACAAACAACAGCTGGCTCTGGTGATCTTTGTTAGATGAGTGGGCTCTGTTAACCACAACCAAACCATCAGCAAGACAGAAACATCACTGGTCATGGACAAGAGCCAACTCCATCCAGTGGAGACTATGATACACATTTTAAATGGAAATGCTGGAATCTGTGTATCTCCATAACAAAATGACCCACAAGAAGTGATCCTGCAAGTGAACATCATAACTGGAAAACCCCCCCCCAAAAAAAAACATGAAATATTTGGATGATGTCTGGGTATGACAGAGTAATGTGCGTGACAATGCTAAGGTGTATGCGTGACAGTGTGTGCATTTGCACATGTATTTTGGTGTGTGTACCTGTCATGAGTGGGGTCCACGAGGCTTGGTGTGTGTGTGTGTGTGTACCTGTCATGAGTGGGGTCCACGGGGCTTGGTGTGTGTGTGTGTGTGTACCTGTCATGAGTGGGGTCCACGGGGCTTGGCACATTCACTGAGCGCCCGGAACTTTGACGAGAGATTCCGCTTTCTATTCGTTGGACATAACGAACCTTTGACTCCTTCTTCAAACCGACAAAAGTAACTACGATTTGCAATATTTCTTACTTGTGACATATTGGCATGTTGTGATTAAATTGTTGATGTTTGATTGTATTTTACAAATGAGATAACTTAACCCTTGTTAAGTTAGTTGCCCTTGCTCGTCCATTGTTACCAGAAAGGCCTACCTGTCCCTCTCTACCCCTCTCCCACTCTTTCTCTCTCCCTCCCCCCTTCACACGCGCTCTACACAGCCATTGTGTTGCTCGCCCTCATTTGCATACAGCCACTGTACTACTCTGACTAACCCATAACTTATCTGGTATTTGTTCATTATAATTACATTCTCCTAAATAAATCATTGTGTATAATATTCGCGTATCACTCACGTTATCTGATCTGCTCTACTTTCATAGAATTCACTACTTAAGATTAGACTGATTATTACGAAGGCTATTATTTCAATATTATTCAATAAGGTTTCCTCTGTCCCTTTAACAATAAGAGGTGGTGCCCCCAAGAACTACATACTTTATTATAAATTAAGTATTGCTAATCTTAAACAAGCAAACCCCGCTACAGTGTGTGTGTGTGTGTACCTGTCATGAGTGGGGTCCACGGGGCTTGGGGTGTGTGTGTGTGTACCTGTCGTGAGTGGGGTCCACGGGGCTTGGGGTGTGTGTGTGTGTACCTGTCGTGAGTGGGGTCCACGGGGCTTGGTGTGTGTGTGTGTGTGTGTACCTGTCGTGAGTGGGGTCCACGGGGCTTGGGGTGTGTGTGTGTGTACCTGTCGTGAGTGGGGTCCACGGGGCTTGGTGTGTGTGTGTGTGTGTACCTGTCGTGAGTGGGGTCCACGGGGCTTGGGGTGTGTGTGTGTGTGTACCTGTCGTGAGTGGGGTCCACGGGGCTTGCGCAGCACCACCAGCAGGATGTCCGGCAGCAGGCTGAGCAGGATGAGCAGGATGATGACCAGCCAAGCCGACACCGAGCTCAGCATGTTGGCAAACACAAAGTACAGACGCTGCTGCTGCAGGAAGGGCCTGGAGGAGAGGACAGACGGGGGAACGACTCACTACCAGGAATTCTGCTCTCTGTCAAGAGCATTGAGCTGGACACCTAAATCATTCATGAACTAAAATAACTTAACCTTCCACATTGGAATACCAAGGTAGAGCAGGGAGAGGTGTCTGGCCAGTGAGGAGGCTATGTTCCTCACCATATGATGCCTCCCCAGAAGAAGCTGAAGAACACATAGAAGGCCAGGGAGCCCCAGATGACAAAGTGGTTGATCCAGGTCCAGTGTCTGGTGTCCAGAGCCAGCTGGGGGAACACAGGACAATGGATGAAGAATAGACGTTTTTTGTTGTTTTTTTTCTTCTAACTTAATAATAACAAATATAAATCAAAACGTAGAGCGAAATGAAAACAAAGTGCCGCACCTTGAGTGTGACGGTGAAGACGAGGACGGTGAACACTATTGTCCCGTACGACCAATTCCCAAACACCTGGAGGTAAACGAGACAAACGAGGGGCTATTTATAGCAGCGCATTTGCTGACGCCTGCAGTATACCCGGGTGAACCCGTGGTGGTGGAGGGGCTTCTCTGGATATCAGGAGGACTAACCTGGCCGTTATCCTGGAGGGCAGGGTTACTGAACAGATAGCGGACCCCGAAGAAGAACAGGACGCCCTGAAAGACCCCCAGCAAGGTCCAGTACAGGAAGGGGCACCAACGCAAATTGGCATTCTTCGCTATCTCCCTTTGGAGGAGGAGGAAGGCCAGGACAGGAGGGGAGAGACGAGTCAAGCAAACACAAACGCAGTGGATTTCAGAGCACTGAAACCGTAGTTCCCTTGTCCTACCTGTAGAGGGTGGCATTGTCCAGCAGGACCTCCATGCAGATGTGCTGCTCCAACAGGCTGTAGGCCAGGATGGGCATAGAGGTGAAGCAGATGTTGTACATCGTCAGATAGGCTGCGTCGTACAGGGGCTGGGGGGAGGAGGAGGAAGGAGAGGGGGGGTAGGAGAGGATGGGGGGGGGGAGGAGACAGGTAAGGGGTGGCACCCAGGGATTAATATAATGGAGAGGACGATGTTCTTACAAACACATGCACTCACTCACTCACTCAGAGACTTGAGGCACAGCAGTACAACTCTGTGTCAGTGTGTGCCACTGTTTCTCTCTGGCTCCATGCACAGACACACATATCCTTGATTTGTATCAAGGATATACACACACACACACACACACACACATAAACTGTGTGCGTATATTATATATATATTATATACACACGCACAGACAGGCCTGTATGAGCTGGGACTGAGAATGAGAGGCTACTTTTAGACTTTAGGCTACTTTTAGAACAGAGTGCATCATCATATAGTGCTAATGTGCAATGAGTCAAAGCCCTGTGGGAGATGGCCAACCACTGAATAAACCATCAGGACTCTGTATGGAGAAAGGTGGAGATGCTGCGCTGTGTGAGTCTGTGCCTCTTCATGCATGCATCTGTGCCCTTCATGTTTAAGAGGGTTCCTCTGTGGAAACTCATATGTATATCACGTCAGCCACTCCAGGATAGGGTTGGGGGGTGGGAGGGGGCGGTCAGAAGGGAGGTGCTGGTGGAGGAGGTCTCCACGGTTCAGCACGATACTCTGGACCCTTCATGTTCAGAGCATCTTTGAACCGGAGAAATGGCAGGGGGACGGGGGGACGGGGGGACGGGGACGGGGGGGGGTGAGTACTCACTTGCTGGGAATATCCACAGAAGAACTGGTACAAGAACTGAGGTAAGATGAAGCAGAGGTTCTACACAGCAAAAGAGGAGAGGGAGCGAGGGAATATGGGACACAGAGGGAAAGAGAGATGAGAGATGGGGGGAGAGAGAGGGAGAGACAGACAGAGCTGGTGGTTAGTATCCTCATTAAAGGCTTTGGTGTCTAAGATCACATGAACTTGGGCATAGAGCTTCATAGAAATCAAGAACACTGAATATCTGACTTTAGGATGACTAGCCTTCCCCATTCAAACCAACACTATAGTGGCTTTAAAAAGACAACACAAGAGATATGGAGACTGCATGGCGCCTACCTTGTAGAAGAAGTATTGCACCAGGTGGGCGATGCGGACGTAGTACAGGTGCCCGTGAGCCAGCAGGAGCTTCTTCAGGTGCTTGAGTTTGGGGATGGCGTAGTCGCTGTTCCTGACGGCCTGGCGGCCCTCTTTACCCTTTATGCCTGGGGGGAGGGGGGGGGGGGACATGGCTCAGCGACAACATGCTACATGTGTGCCTGGAGCCTGGTTAGCGGCTAACGGCGCGCGTCCTACCGATGCCAACGTGTGCTTCCAGGATCATGCTGACGTCGTTGGCCCCGTCCCCTATGGACAGGGTGATGGGGTTGCCTTTGGAGTTCTTCACCAGCTTCACTATCTGGAGAGGAGAGAGGGAGGAGAGAGGGAGGAGTGGAATGAGCAACTCTTGTCGACCTGACAGGAAAGAGCCCGCGAGAGAGACCTTTTCCCTGGGGGCGGGGCTACCTGGGCCTTCTGCAGGGGCGCCATGCGGCAGCAGAGCACAGCGGTGCAGTTCTGGCAGATCTGCAGGAACAGGCTCTTGTAGCTGCTGGAGACGGACTCTGGAGAGGCGTTGAACACCAGGGAGAGGGTGGCCCCGTCGATGATGAAGCCGTAGTCCTGAGAGGCCGACGACCAGCTCCTGGGGTCAGACACACGCACACACGCTAGCTTACAGTTCATAGCACGCCTAAACACACCCTGACAAACCCAAGCCCTGGTCCCCAGACATGAATTGAACACCTAAAAAAACACAACTGCCCAAACTCAAGCTCAGTTATGATCCATGTTTGTCCGTCGTCCAGTGCTGACCTGGTGACCCCGGCCTTGACCGGAGGGGCGTCCTTCACCGCCCTCTTGTGGTAGTCCATGAGCAGCTCGTGGAGGCGCTCCCCGCGCTTCCTCCCCCCGTCCTCCAGGGTGCGCACCGTCAGCTCCAGCAGCTCCGTGCCCCGCTGGAACAGGCGGCAGGCGTAGCACGTGGACTTGGCCGTCTCCATCTTGTCCCCCGTCAGCACCCACACCTTCATGCCCGCCCCCTGCAGCGCCTCCATGGTCTCTGCTGCCTCCTCCTGCAGCCTGGGGGGGAGGGGGGGTTAGGGAGGGGCAGGTGTAGAACAGCAAATCGGCGTAACGGAGGTGGAGGGGGAGAAACGAGTCTGAATGGGAGATGACAGGCTCACACACACACACACACACACCTGTCCTCCACGGCGGTGGCTCCTATGAGACTCATGCCTGTCTCCACCTGGTTGTAGATGGCCATGAGCTTCTCCTCTCGGTCCTGCAGGGCCAGCCTGGCTTCCCTGAGCCCTGCGTCTGCCTGGGCGTACTCCTCCACTCCCAGCTTCTTGTAGGCCACGCACAGGGTCCTGTAGCCCTCCTGAGAGCACACACACACACACACACACAGACACACGGGCACCCCGACATAAGACAACAATAGGATTGACTCTGACTGAAGACTGACTGTGCGTAAGTGGGGCTCACCGTGGCGTTGCGCTCTACGTGCATGCGGATCCTCTCCACCTCCTCCTGCTTCACCCGGGGGAAGATGGAGGAGTCGGCGCCCTTACAGAAGAGCAACGTGTCACCTAAGCACACACACGCACACACAAGCACACACACAGGTCAGGGCTGGGGGGGCGTCACCAGTAAACACGGATCAAGGCAGTGAAACGAGAGTGATTCCAGGCGCACCTGATTTCGATCGAACGATCACACTCATCCGCCTTCTCACGGGGTCAAAGTTCAGCACGTGAAGCAGCTCGTACCTTCAGAGGGAAACCAGAGGACCACGTCAACACAAATAGACGACCCCCTCGGAGGGAAAACAAACAGCAAACATGTCTGGTGTGAGAAAACTGCCGACTCACACTTCCACGTCGTTGTTCCTGTTGAGTATCTTCATGTTCTTGCTCTCCAGACCCAGGAAGGTGAAGCCGTACCTGCAGAGGGAGACAGAAACACACGGCACGCTCGTCACAGATGTTCTTTCACATCCATTTCCCTGGTAGATTTCATGACAGGGGGGGGGGGGGGGGGAAGGTTGGATTCCTTCATTTCTTAGGTCTCTTACTTCATGGCTCCCTTGACCAGCGCCACCTCGTCTGGTGAGGAAGCGATGAAACCTCTCGGCTCCTCCTCCTCTGGTTGGCCCCCGTTTCCATCCAGCCCCGGCCCCAAGCCCAGCCCCAGCCCGTCCACGTGGGCCATCACCCGGTCTAGCTGGCTCTGGCCCCCTCTCTGGGCGGTCGGCTCCTTCACCTGCACCGTGTGACACAGGCACAGCGCCCGCAGGAAAAGCTCCTCCTTCTCCTGAAAAGACGCCACACGGTAGGCCAAGGGTTAATGACGCCACCTTAGCGGCTCGGTCCCAAGCTGAGGGGGAATTTCGTCCGGCTTGTAAAAACCCTTTGCTGTGGGGCAGAGAGGGCAGACGGGAGCGTCTCAGCCGAGCGGGAGCGTCTCAGCCGAGCGGGAGCGTCTCAGCCGAGCGGGAGCGCCATGCGGCCGCTGGTGGTGGGAGGGCGCCCTGAGGGGCTCATGCTGAGAGCTGTCAGGTGAGAGTGCACGCGTGTTAACATGATGGGGGTGAACACGCGTGTGCTCTCTGAATGGCCCCGGGGGGCCCTGGAGACGACCAGGCTTGTGTGGGCCATATGCTGGATGGCGTGAAGGGAGTTGAGACGAGGGGAGGGTGGGGGGCAGGTGGACAGATGGAGGAAGAGAGGGAGGGAGGGACAGAAGGACAGGCAGACAGGGAGAGAGAGAGAGAGGGAGGGACAGAAGGACAGGCAGAGAGAGAGGGAGGGAGGGACAGAAGGACAGGCAGACGTCTGGGAGAGAGAGAGAGAGGGACAGAAGGACAGGCAGAGAGAGAGAGAGAGGGAGGGACAGAAGGACAGGCAGACAGAGAGGGAGGGACAGAAGGACAGGCAGACAGGGAGAGAGAGAGGGAGAAAGGGACAGAAGGACAGACAGGGAGAGAGGGAGAGAAGGAGGGAGAGAGAGAGGGAGGGACAGAAGGACACCCACCCTGCCGGCCTTCTGCTGCAGCTTGTTCACAGGTCCATCTGTGACGCAGAAGCCGTCCAGCTCGGTGTCCGCATCGCGGTATTTGTACTGGAAGCCGTCGATGCAGCACTCGATGAACTCCATGTTGTTCTGGGTCAGCGTACCCGTCTTGTCTGTGAATACGTACTCCACCTGAAGGGTGCCGGGAGAAACGGCATCAGACTCCATAAAAAAGACCTCTGCCAATTAACAGGCGCAAACAATAAGAATGGGCAATTAATCCCTGACAGAATTACACTCCGGTTTAACGAAGCATCAACTTTAATTTAAGTAATCATCTGGCAGCCCAAGCGTGTCAGATGGACCGACGCTCTGTTTGAATTGTAGGTGCAGTAAAAACAGAAGGAGTCAGGGAGACACAGCCAATGAAGTCCAATTAAGACCACTTCGACTTCAGAACCTGGACCAGACTACTGAGTAACAAGCAGGGCGCCGCCAAACGCATGACAAACACACATGCGGAAGTGTGAGGTACCACCTGATCTGAAACTGTAGGACAGGTGTAAGCAAGGGTCTCAACCACTCCTTAAACCCATACAGTCCAGTCAGATCAGTTATTTTGCAGAAAGAAAACCCTCAGAAGGCCCCTCATCTTGGCTCAGACGAAGCCATCCCCCCCCCCCCCCCCCCCCCCCACCTGTCCCAGCTCCTCGTTGAGGTCGGAGGTGTTGACCAGCGCCCCCTCCTGGATCTCCGGGTCGTAGAAGTCTTTGTCCCAGGAGATGAAGAAGGAGCCCAGGAACTTCTGCATCTCCACGGTAACGTACATGGACACGGGAATGATGAAGTTGAACAGCACCATGAAGGACAGGAAGTCCGTGAACATCTTAAGGTACTGAAAGAGAGGAGCGACACAAAGATATCTTCAAAAAAGTACAAACATAGGAGCCAGATTTGACTCGTGTGTGAGGTCACCAGTTATGACATCACCGGTCACAGAGCTGATCCCATAGGGTGCGAAGTCAGCGTCTGTGCTCATGCTCGTGCCCCAGTGCCCTCACCAGGTTGGTGTCCTTCTCCCGCTGGGTCTTGTGGTTGTACCAGGGCTCGTCCTGGCCCTGCTTGCTCTGCCACACGTACTTCAGTGTGGTGCACACCAGGGCCTTGCTCACCAGGATGGTCAGGTAGACCAGCAGGAAGGCGTTGATAGACCTGGAGGGTGGACGTGTGGGCAGGACTGTGTGAGCCTTGCTGAGGCAGGCTAGCCTCGACTAGTAGGTTGAACTAGCACGGCTAACCGCTCGAAAGGCTAATCGTATTACAGATCGGATCTCTTTCGCTTGATCCTATAGTGGTTATGTAAATGGGGCCACTTGCAAATGTGAGTTTTAAACTCTCTTTGACCCTGCCCCCGCCCCCCTGCTTACTTCTCCACTGCCGAGCGCTTCTGGGACTTGCCCTGGTAGTTGAGCGCCATCTTGGTCTCCATGCCTGTGTACACGGCCACGCCTGCGGCAGGGGGAGGGGAGCGGGGCGGGGGGTTAGCGAGACGGCCCCTCTCACGTTGACTCCCACAGTAAAGCCTCAACACACTACAGGCCCAAGAGAGACTAATGAGTTCAGTCCCACTCACCATAGATCTTCAGAGTGTTCTTCAGGGTAGCGCCTTTCAAAAGCAGGTTTTCTGGGCCTAGAGACCTGCAATACACGCACACACACGTATATAAACCACATTAGCTTCCTACACCATCTCTGTGTCCCTCCCTGCTCCCGCTGGAAAGCTGGCACAGGCCCGGGCCTGGCAGAGGGTCTGAAAGGGCTGCTAGCGATAGCTGGCTGGAGCCGGGGCTTTTACTCTGCTCCCAATGTTCTTGAGAAGGACACGGCTGCATCTCTTCTAAGACCATTACAGAGCGGTCAGTGACAAACGCTCCGGAGCGCGCTTTCAAAGGGCTGCCTGAGACTGTGCCAGCCTGCCTTTACTTTAACACAGCTCCAGAGTTATGGATCAATAAAATAATGATTTGATGCTAATGCTCAGGGACAATACCAGAGTGCTTAAACCACTGACTGCTTTTCTTTCTTTTTTTTGGAAGAGTTGAGGTGTGTGTCTGTGTGTGTGAGTGTGTGTGTGAGAACACAATACAAGGACATAATAATGGGGATGTTTACCTAACAGCAGGTTCCTGGTTGTTCCTATAGATGTGCATACGCCCAACAAACCTATACAAACACACACAGTTATGAGTTATAGGAGCACATGAACCCACCCAATAGCAGTTGCATGCTAAGTATACCAGGACAACCTTGACGTGTTGGGCTTTGTTTAATATACTATCTTCCATTTTAACAGTCTGCTTCTGAAGACACAGTGACACAGCAGTAATGGCCGTATCAGTATTCAGTAGTGAACTTGTGTCAAACGGTGAGTGATCGCATCACCATCTGCTCATCACCAGGACCTTGCTGAGTGGACTGCACCAATTACGAGCGGGGATAATCACTGGTGGTTAGCCAGCGGCACGCCAAGCTGGCAAACCACCCTGCTTTATTGACTCTGAAAAGAGAGCATCTGGCTCCTCTCTTTTTTAGCACGTCTACGGTTCCAATGGTGACGTGTGGGCCAGGTGTAATGACAGCTTCTTGGCCATAGGGGGCGCCCGTGGCTAGCACTGCTGAGAGAGGCTGCAGGAGGAACGTCAGGCCTCCCTCCACTGCTCTGGTCGACCCCCCCCCCCCCCCCGAACGAACTTTCCCTTCATTTCCTGGAGAGTCTCACCACCCAATCTGGCTGTACAAACAGCAGTCACAATATGTCAGCGCCGCGCTGAGGCGGCCGTGTTAACGCCCCTGCCGAGAGCTTCGCGCCGTATAATCACACTGTCAGCAAAAGAGGGTGACTCGACATTTTGAGTTGTCAGTTTGTTCATGCTAACACTTGACACATCCCCGCCTGCACATGCTCTGTGAGTGTGGTTCCTGGGCCGAGGCGAGGAGAAGGGGCCTACTTGTAGAGGTCAGGCTGGGGGTGCTCGCACTCGATGGTGGCGCTGAGCAAGTCCAGCTCCTTCTCCGTGTCGGGTACCGTGTAGTGTGTCTGAGAGGGGAGACAGACATAGGAAGTGCTGACTGATGTGGGTCAGGTAGTCGTCTAGGCAGCTCGCGCAAATCACCCACACACACTCTTAGAAACAGGCGCGCGCGCGCGCAGGGGAAAAAGAACGACATTAGCATGCACACTGTGAAAACACCCGCAGAATAAGACGTCCACACAGCAAAACACACGCACGCAAACCGTTCGCACAGCAGACGCACGAGTTGTGGCGGCGCAGGAGTAGAGGAAGTGGCTGTTAGGAAGGGAGGGAGGTCAAACCCAGAGGGGATGAGGATGCCCCAGCGGGGATGAGGATGCCCCAGCGGGGGCGTTCCTGGATGACTCCAGCGTCTGCTCTGTGTCTACCTTGTGGTTGGACTCCCCGTCCAGACTGGCGGTGGTGACGAAGCACGTGTCGTCATCCCTGCTGGACTGGAGCAGGATGAGGTCACAGGGAAAGGTCTCGTCCTCCTCCACCTCCACCACGTCTCCTACCTGGGGGGGCGAGGGGAAGGACACGGGATTAATGCTCGTCTAAACTGGATGACACAGGAAGGAAGGGGCGCCAGGAAGTTAAACACACACACAACGCAATTCATTTAGGATAATCTACGAACACTCTGCACCCACATCTCTCAGACAAGCACAAGCAAACACACACGCTACAGACACAAACACGCTACACACACACACACGTTCCCAGCGTCAGTGTGTGTCATGGCAGACGTCTGGAGGAGGGGGCTGAGGTGCACCTTGATCTTCTCGCTCTCCTTGCGTGTTCTGAGGCCATCCTCCAGCACAGTCACCAGGTACTTGTTCACCTCGTTGTCCGCCTTGTGCCGCAGCCAGTCCTCGTAGCCCTGAGAGAGGGAGGGGGGGGGGGGGGGGGAGGGTCAACGACAGCGGACAGCAAACCCAAAGCCGGAGCCAACAGGAATTTGGGAGCCAAAGAGTGGATGGGAAGGACAGAGGAAGTTAGGGGCGAGCAGGGGAGGAAAAGGAGGGGGAGTGGATGGAGAGAGAGAGACAGAGAGAGAGAGAGGGGGAGAGGAAAAAAAGATGAGTGCCATTTCAGGGCTTGAATAAGGGGTGGAGCAAAGAGGGGAGGAGCAGCACACCTCATCTCTCTCCCTCTCTCCCTCCCTCCCTCCCTCCCTCCCTCCCTCCCTCCCTCCCTCCCCAGTGTCCCACTTCAAAGTCTGGCTGAGGGCAGCAGCACCGGCCCGGCCTGCTCTCCCTGTGTCCCATATAAATCTGGAAGGAAGTCCACCCCTCCATTGTGCTCATTCAAAAGCCCTAGCAGCAGGCCACCGCTGAAAAGCCAATCCTAAAACAATGCATCTGAGGCTGGGACAGGGGCTGCTGAGGAGAGGGGAGGAGCGGGGAGGCGCCTCTCATCCCTCTGCTTCCACACCCAGAGACCATTTGGTCCCATTCCCTGACAACTCTGTTGCCCTCGCTCGCTCTCTCTCTGATCCAACCACGGCACTTTAGACCTGAACCTTGGCAAAGGAGGAAACATCCATAATGCATTGGTAATATTTCATACGAAAGCTTTCGGTTATTTATTTATTTGCTGTTTTACCACAGGGACTTGTGGTTAATGTTTGAAGAAGTGAGGATACAATGGGAGGAAGTGAGCGAATCGGTCAGTGTGCGAGGTGAAGCAGAACCTCACCTGTTTGATGGCGGTTACTGTGATCACGAAAAACAAGGGTAGGCCACTGGTGACTGGGCTGGTGGGGGTGTCCACTATCACCTGGGGGGAGAGCAGAGGAAGGTGAACTTGGTCTCCGTGTCACCTTCAACACATTTTTCAACCTTTTACAACCTTACCATGCAGGCTACACCTCATTGCTTTACGGAACACTGCAAAGAAAGGGCGTTTGTTGACGCCATTTCGGAGACCAGAATAACTTGACATGGGACTAACAAGAAGTCTAACGACATTTGGCAAGTTACAACACACTCATCCAGTAAGGGAGGGGGGAGGAGGGATAGCGTGGCAACAACAGCTCGGAAGGCGGAGCTGTCTGCCATAACCAGAGAGCGTATGCGTGTGTGGCATCTTCCCAAAACTCCAGGTTGGTGCCATGAACATGAACATGTGTGCAGCCTTGACCAGGAAGGGATCACAGGCTACCTGAACATGAGGCCAGCAGGCTGACTGCTTAATCTGCTGGCGGGGGATTCAGGGGGTGGTGGAGGAGGTGGGCCTCTGGTACAGCTCACCAGAGAGAGGCAGAGAGAACACAAGGGCATGATAATCCTTCACCAGCTCAGGAGCACCACTTGACCAGCACTCAGAGCCAAAAGTCCTGCACAAATATCCCTCATAACACACAACCCATGTGTGTGTGTGTGTGTTTGTGCCAGTGTAACCTCTAAAGCCCTCCCAAGGCAGACTGAGCTGCCCGACTCCTGATCCTGTGGCACGCAGAGTCTCAACAACCAAGTTCCCGCTGAGAGCAAACAATGACGGCAAGTAATGACATGCACTCCGCTGTGTGCGCGTGCACGGGCGCGCACGTCTCCGCGGGCACGCAGGCCGGCTGGTTGGCATTCCAGCCGGGAGCAGGACAAGCTGTCAGATAGACATCAGAGGAGGCGGGAGCAGGAGCGAAACCCTCCCTGGTGCTTTCCTCACCTG
>NC_085030.1:9132369-9231483 GCF_963692335.1 Osmerus eperlanus | reverse complement strand
AGAGAGGAGAGAGAGAGAGAGAGAGAGAGAGAGAGAGAGAGAGACAGAGACAGAGACAGAGACAGAGAGAGAGAGAGAGAGAGAGAGAGAGAGAGAGAGAGAGAGAGAGAGAAGAGAGAGAGAGAGAGAGAGAGAGAGAGAGAGAGAGAGAGAGAGAGAGAGAGAGAGACAAGTACTGATGGGCCCTAGAAAATGAGACCCCCCACATGCGTTCTCCTTGCAGTGTCATCATCATCACATCTCAGATGTACTGTGATGGAGGCACCAGGGGTCTGTCCCAGAGAAGTGGAGGTATCACACAGTGTGTCCACTCAGCTCCTGCGTACAGACTGTGGCTTTGGAGAGCCTGGGTATCTCCTGGGTATCTCTCTGCCTTTGATGGGATTGATCACAAAGGATATTTGAAAAAAATGTATGTGTTGGGGTTTTGCTCCATCTGCCTTATCATGGATAGAAAGCTATCTATCTATCAATCTATCTATCTATCTATCTATCTATCTATCTATCAATCTATCAATCTATCAATCTATCTATCTATCTATCTATCAATCTATCAATCTATCAATCTATCAATCTATCTATCTATCTATCAATCTATTTATCTATCTATCTATCTATCTATCAATCTATCGGAAGCTTATCAGATACAAGACATGAATAATGTGGAATTCCACAAGGAAGTTTGCTTGACCCTCCCCTTTTTCTGTATTTATTGATGTATACATGATAAATGTGTCAAGGTTCATAACATTTCTGTATATGCACCAAGTAAATGAAACCCAGAAAAAAAGAATTTCATACAGTACAAGAATGAGTTACTTGCAAAAAATGCAGCTTGTCTTGCCCTTAACCATGTTTGACGATCTCTCCTGTTTGAAAGCTGAGGAAAGGCTGATAACATCACTTTTTATACCTTATTGTTTGTTTAGTCACATTCAGCTCGAACTTTTGACTGGTACTGTACATACATACATACCTCACCAGACATGCCACCAGAGGTCTCTACACAGTTCCTAAATCTAGAATAAAATCAAAGGAATGCACAGTATTATATTGAGCCATGGCTGCATACAACTCACTTTGAGCTCAGGTCACTTAAGCACACAATAAACCAAGCTTTAATATCTGTATTTTATCTGTATACGAATATCAAAATGTATATTGTCCATTTTTGTAAGATTTTGTTCTGTGTGGAAATTAGGTGCTTATGAATTTAGTATTGTAAGTATGTACGTTGTAAGTATGTATTACATACAATAAATATGAATATGTATCGTAATATGTTTGCATGAAAGCATATTGTTAGTTACACTGTTATTTTCATGTGTTATTTATCATTTAAACATGTTGTTGTTTTGTCTGTAAGTTTCTCGTGTGTTTTTAAGTTTGTGTGGACCCAAGGAAGAGTAGCTGATGTCCAGCTACTGGGGATTCTAGTCAAATCCTAATCTTCATCCTGGATCCTGCAATGTGCACCTCATCCTCCAGACCAGGTACAGGTTAGGCCCTCAGAGAAGTGGAAGCCCCAAATTGTCTCCATTAGTCCAACAAACTGTTGAAGGAAGAGAACCCTCAAACCAGTCCCCATGGCTCAGATAGCATACCTTCCTCTACACTCTAAGACCCAGTCATATATTGAGAGAGAAGGAGAGAGCAAGGGAGAGGAGAGAAGAAGAGAGAGAAGGGGAGAGAGAGAAAGAGGAGCCAGGGTGCTACGCGCAGGTGTGAATGCTAACGCAGCTCAATCTGGGAGCCATAGAGAAAACAATCCATGCTAATGCCTCCACAGACAGGAGTCCAGTTAGGCCAATCAGAGCTGAATCATATGGAGAGGTGAGGGGCTCCTGGCCTGTAACCCTGGGCCTGATTGCAGGGTGATTTACCCGGGGGAGGGTAATGGCTGCCTGGGATGGGGTCCCACTGCCTGATGGAGGGGTTGAGGCTGCAGATCTGGGGGAGGGGGGCACCCCGCCTCCGACTACCTGCCCTGCTCCAACCTGAGGTCACACGGACACACACACACATATGTGCATGTATACATATCACACAGAGAAAACACAGCCACTCCTTGTGGTAGGGGAGAGCATGTCTTTGTGTGCGTGTGTTGGGGAGGACTGCAAGCCAGGTTCTGTGACCCAGCCATGGCCTGGAGTGCTGGGATCTGACCCTCCGCTTCCCATCACAAAAGATAAATCACAACAACTCAGCAAGCGACTTCCTAGCCCAGCACTAACAAACAGAGAGAATGGGAAACTAGCCTGGCGCTACAGTGGGGTTTGTAAATATACGGAAAAGGGTGAGGTGCACATGAATGCAGGGTTTTTTCAAATGGTAAGTGTGTCAGTAAGGAGAGTGGGAGGGAAATAGGTGGAGGTAAGAGGGGGAGGTAAGAAGGGGAGGTCAACATGAAGAAGGGTTTCTATGGAGATTTTTTCTTTGATGTACCGACAGTCCACCTTGCATCGGTGGGGGGTGGTGGGGAGGTGGGTGGGGGGGGGGGCTTCGAATTGTCCCTGTGACTTCGCAGAGACGGTGACCAGTGGCGGCACGAGGGACGTCCATGGACTGCAGGTCGTGTCTGGGTGGATCTCCATGGTGATCCATGGTGACATTTGAATCATACCTACAGTACATGCCCTTATCTGTACCAGATCATTGTTCATCATCGGTTTACTTTATCTATATATTTATTTAGGTCTATTTATCTACATATCTATACTCCATGTGTAATGCAGACATCTTGCGAGGAGGAGGGCTCCTCTGTCTGGGTGATACTGGGTGGAATGGGAGCCTGGCAGGTAAAGAAGAGAGCATGAACGATAGAGAGAGAGCAGTATAGACATTAACCAGAGAGAGAGAGACACAGAGAGAGAGAGAGAGAGAGAGAGAGAGAGAGAGAGAGAGCAGTATAGACATTAACCAGAGAGAGAGAGAGAGACAGAGAGAGAGAGAGAGAGAGAGCAGCATAGACATGAACGAAGAGGAGAGAGAGCAGCATAGACATGAACGAGAGAGAGAGCAGCATAGACATGAACGAGAGAGAGAGAGTTTGAGAGAGAGAGAGAGAGAGAGAGAGAGAGAGAGAGAGAGAGAGAGAGAGAGAGAGAGAGAGAGAGAGAGAGAGAGAGAGAGAGAGCGCAGCATAGACATAAACAGAGAGAGAGAGAGGCAGCATAAACATGAACCAGAGAGAGAGAGAGCAGCAGCATCTAACAGAGCACCACAGCTAGACCTGGATGTGCTCCTACTTGCACCTGGTGAGAAGGAGGGAGGGTATTAGGCCAGGGTAAGTCTGGGGTTTGTGTTCAAGTGGTCCCTAGCCTCAGGTGCAGTGTGAGGGAGTTGAGTGACTGTCTCATTAGAAGAGTGATACTCCACAGATTGCTCTCTGCCTCTAGTGCGGGTTGGTTGACACAGCAGACTTCACGTCATCAATCCACATGACTGACATAGGGGAAGTTGTGAAGTAAAAAGAGGATACACAAAGTATGAAAAGCGGACACACTTTAACTGTTAGAGTGTCAGATATCACATTGAATCCATGTTCTTATCCCAAAGTCAGTGGGAGCCTGCTGTTTTATTGACTTGGCAACAAGCCTTATTTAATGTGGAAACAGCTGACTGAATTTGACTGTTTCTTTAGATGACCAATCTGTTTTGGGACAGTGACTGCGATAGGTGACAATTATACAGCATTTGTACAGGGAAACTGTTAAAACTATGAACTCCTGTAAGTACAAATAGGCATGTGTGAGTCCTTGTCACTTTCACCAGCGGGCTGGACCCACCAGGCCACACACCCCAGAGACAGCAGAGAGGGGAAGCCGGGGGCAGAAGTTGAGGTTTTAGGGGTGCATGGAGTTTTTTGGGGCCGAGTGGGCCTATTGAGCCCCCAGCAGATCCCCCCCCCCCCACACACACCACCACCCTTCTACCCTCCTCCCCACTCTCCCCTCCTCCTGCTCTTCTACCTCCCCTCTCCTCCCCCTGGCTTTGTGTGCCCTGAGCCCACTCCTCCCCCTTTTGTCACCCGGGCATTCCGGCTTTGGTTTAGCACACACAATGGCTGCTCAGTGCTCAGCCTCCTGACACTGCATTCTGCCTGTGCACTGGGGAGGGAGCATGCACGGGAGGGGAGCGGGAGGGGGAAATGGAGGGGAACTGGGGAAAGGGGGGTGGGATGTAGGGGAACAGGGAGGGGGGGGGGGGTCCTGGTGCTGAAGGATGACAGCAGCACACCCCATGTGACCAAAATGCCATCATCCAGTACCCCCCCCCCCCCCCCTCCCAACAACACCACCCAATCACCATCTAACTTCAGCCATGCCCCCCATCCACCATCCATACACAGATGGGCTGTAAAACTAGTGCCAGTAAGCCTGGCATTATGCTCAAGAAAAAATCCTCAACTCAGCTGGACAAACAAACAAACAGGTGTCTGCCATGGATGTGTGTTTGTGTGTGTGTGTGTGTGTCTGTGTGTGACTTCATGCATGCATGCATGTGTGTGTGTGCTAAACTACATGTATGTTCCTTTCATCTTTTCACTACTGGACACATGTCCCAAATTGAATTTTAAGACCTGGATTAAAGAATATTTCTGACTGAAATATAATCCTTCTCCAATAAACAAAAAAAGTTTAGTACATTTAAAATGTGATTACTTCTGGGTTCCAGTTCCAGTCCCTGGTGAACCCTGGTGATGGGAGGATGAACATTACATTATTTACAGAGTAAATGTCACCAGACAATTTCTCATACTTTTCAGAACGCATGTGTCAGGTGACATATTGTCTGAAATTGTGTCAGATTTCATCTCTCTCTACAGTCCAGACACTGGGTTGTTAAGTCTTTAAAGTTAAGGAAGGAAAGGAGGGGGTCTAGTGTGTGTGTGTGTGTGTGTGTGTGTGTGTGTGTGTGTGTGTGTGTGTGTGTGTGTGTGTGTGTGTGTGTGTGCGTGTGTGTGTGCGCGTGTGTGTGTGTGCGCGTGTGTGTGTGTGCGCGCGTGTGTGTGTGTGGCAGTAGTAGTAGTAGTATTGTGGAGGGGGTCAGTTTGAGTTTCAAAGCCCCTGGTTGTTCGCCCATATTTCACACCACAGTGACATCTTAAAGCCCAGACGGGCCTGGTTGCTTTGCCCTCTCTTTCACTTTCTGAGAAAAAAGTGAATTGGGAGGTGAGGTGGGGGCGATGATGTTGGGGGGGGGCTGAAATATATGCAAATGATCCCCCAGAGGGGATAGGAATTTTATGGGTTTAGAATTTAGTTCAGCCAACCTGAATAATCAAATGTGGGAACAAAAAAACAACCCCCACCTTCACACACACACACACACACACACACATACACACACACCACCTTCACACACACACATACACACACACGTCACCTCCACACACATATACCACCTCCACCTCCCTACCTCCAGCCCTCACCCCAGGCCCCATCTCTCCTCCCTCCTGCCAAGTCTTCCACATAAGAGGAGCTCAGTATGCCCTAACTCTCATTAGGATCTCCTTACGGGGCAGGGGAAGGGAACGGGAGGCGAGGGAGGGAGGGAGGGAGGTCTGGGTGAAGGGAAGGAGGGAGGGAGGGACGGTGGGAGGGTGGGAGGGAAGGAGGGAAGGAGGGCTGGCGTACCTGATCAGGCAGAACTGCCGGCTCCTGATTACGACACCATTTTCTCAGCAGGTCTCCCCGTCTCATCCTGGGCCGGTGAATACGGAGCGGGAGCCCAGCCAATCGCCACAGTGCTCCCTCTCGCCTAATGGCAGAATTAAGGCCGTTTAGAGTGATTTCGTCAGCCTGCATGGTTGTTCTCTGAAAGAGCTGAATCTTTCCCTTCCAAATAGAGGACTGTGATGAATTACAGTGTGGGGGGTCTGGTTCGCATGGTGAGAGAAAAGTTTTACATGACTGAACATTACATTACAACAGGTGGGTAATTGGAGACTGATGTCTGGTATGACACTAACAAAAATGTTTTGACTGGACTTTCTTTAGATTGTCACAAGTTGTGTTAACTCTTGCATAGTAAAATGTAACTGAACAACAAAATAAATGTACAAATGGTAAGGTAACATTTCTGATTAAAAATTATATATTCAGACAAGTTACTTTCACATGCAATACATATTAAAGTCACTAATACCAGTACATTTAACTATTGACACAGAGCATTTTGTGTCTGTAGTGAAATACAGTATATACTTTTAATAAACTTTTGCACATGCTGAGAATTAATTGGCAATTATCAGGCAGTCTCTATACATAGATTAGTACTGACACCAACCCAAACAGGTTAAAAGTCTGGTCCAGCTTTAAGGACCACAGGGACACAAATCCCCTCAACCCTCTCCCTCTCTGTCAAACTGTATTACATCTACCACACACACTGTGATATTACCCAGCACCAAATCAAACCAAAACAGTCAGATCTTGGTGCTTTTGTGTTGTCCCCGCGGCAACAGTTCAACCCCTCTCCTCCTCCTCCTCCGACCCTCAGCAGACCCCAATCCTTCAGCTCTAATACCCAGACTCAAGGGTTGCAGGTGCGCCAGCTACAAAGGGAGAGAGAGAAAAGGGGGGGAGAGAGGTGGTAAGGAGAGGGGGAAGGGAGGATGGGGAGGGGGCGCGGGGTGGGAAAGAGAATGGTCAGTCAGGAGATAAGAGGAAAAACCTTTCCGCCCTCATTTGACCCCAGTGCACAAACACACGCTCGCTTAGCCACCCACACAGATGCTTGTACGTGCACAAACACACACTTGACATCTACTTTCCTCCCAGCCTCACTGTTCACTACATGTGAGAACAGTGGGAACAGTGCATGTTGCTGCCTGGTACCACTAAGACTTCCAAGGTGGGGAAACAGAAGGCAGGAGTTGGGAAGGGGAAACAAGATGGGGGTGTGAGATGGGGGCAGGGGGGAAGGACCTAGGAGCTAGGACCGGGGCTTGGAGTTGGGGTGGGTGGTGGGGGCCAGAGGGAAGGCCTGGACATGGGCAGTACTGGGGGGTAGTCATGCAGCAAGTGCCCTTTTCTTCCCAGCCAGCAGAGGAGCAGTAATGACAGAGAGGTGCAGCTGTGCCCACTGAGGCCTGCATTAGCTCTTCCATACCACCCCACTCTCCCCAACACACTACCCCAGCCAAGACCCCAGCTCCTGGCTCACACCACTCCATGCTCAGGACCAGGGTCATGGTAGTGTAGCCGGATCGGAATATGATGTGAGTTCCCCTGGATTCTCCATGTTTGACCCTACTGGTGTTTGATTGGAGCTGGCACTAGACTCAGACAACTGAAAGCAGTCTACGAGCCTCAGTACTGGTTAAAGGAGGGACTGGGATAGATTTGACCTGTCTTTTCAGGCATTAGAGAGTATTCTCCAGTGTTGTCGCTGCTCTGACATCATTATTTTAGGTCACAGTTTTCAAACAATACCATTTGGTTTGAGATCAAATCACCACATGTAAAATAATACGATTTTAAGTTAATATCATGTCAAAGCAGGTGGGGATACTAGGTGTGTTGGGAGTGGAAAACCACACACACTCAGTGATCATAGAAAGCAATGAGATTCTAGCTCTGGCGTCTGTCATCAAAGCATTGCCTGCCAGGTATTTCACATGATATCTGGTGTTGTGGTTACTGTATGGTGACTCATTTGTAGCTAAACACTACGTAGCGATGTGCTAGTGTCACTAGGGAGAATGGAAAACAACAGAACCAGAGGAATGGAAGGCAGAAAGGGGGAGGAGAAGAGGGTAGAGGGCACCTCTCAAACTTTGCCCTGAGAGAAAGGAGAATATCAGGGTTGCACACATACACCTGTCTTGCGTCACTGGAGCTGTTCCTGCAGAGAACACGCCCTGAGGGACAGGAAGAACAGGCCGCTCCAGAGCCGTGGACACATGAGACACAGAGGCACCATGCCATGATGACTTCCCCGGGAGCCTCTATGTCTCCTTAGCTTCCCCAACGCCTCCCCATCAGCTACTGTTTACAGCCCCCACGAGTCAAGAGGAAACACAGAGTGTAGACTCTCCCCTCAGAAGGTAATAGTTTGCTGCAAAACACAGCTCGGCCTTCCTGCACGCGAAGAGGTACACTTGTACTTAAGAGAGACTTCAATTTACATGACAACTCAGGAAAAATGCTTTTTTATTACTCATTCAGCCTCTAAATCACTTGGCTCCCCTCTCTCTTTCCTTTGCCTGGGCTATTAAATCAGCATCTTGACCCAATGACCCCGGGGCCGCAGCCATAAAGAGACCCCCGCAGCTTGGAGGCCTGATTGTAGCATTTGAATAAGAAATGGCCTCCGTCAGGCATGGAAACAGGCCGCGGCACAGAGACACAGGCTGACCCCCAGGAGAGAGAGGGGCCCGCTGATCAGCAGCCCTGGCACAGGGACTCTCTCCCCCTTCTTCTCTGTCTCTCTACCTCTTCGTTTGCTCCCTCTCTCTCTCTCTCTCTCTCTCTCTCTCTCTCTCTCTCTCTCTCTCTCTCTCTCACACACTCCTTTTCTCACTGTCTCCCTCTTTCTCTCCTTTGCCATTCCTCTCTCTTTCCCCCTTTCTGTTCCAATCTCCCTTTCTTTCCCTCTCCCTCTCCCTCTCTCTCCCTCCCCCTCTATCCCTCTCACTCCTCTTCTTTCTCAAAGCGGATTTACTTGGCCTTGAGAGAGAGGGAAAGAGGGATGAAGACAGGGAGGTTGAAGGGTTAGTGGGGTTGGGGAGGGTGTTGAGTGAGAGCGATGGAGAGGGTTTACAGGGTGGGGGGAAACAGGGGAGTGGGGGTGGGGGGGGGGGGTCATTTGAATAAGACAAGAGGAGATTGGTGTTAGCATGACAAAGGAGCCCGCCATCTCCCCTGATAGGTGTCACAGCTCAGCAGTAAAGCCATGCAGGCCCCCTGGGTGGGGTGATGTGAGGAGCACAGGCATGTTTATGCATCCGAGGTGTGATATCGGGGAGGAGTAGTAGAGGGCTGGGGGGGTGGAGGGGTGGGGGTGCTGTCATCAAGTTTCGGGGTGGATTTGAGAGTGTGCACTTTCTCAAAAAGCACTTTTGAAAGCTTTAGGTTGGGAAAACTGGAAATCCAGATTACTTCAAAGTATACTTTGCGCAAGGACGAAAACTTAAAAAATGTCAGAGTGCTTGTAGAAACAAGAGAGCATGCTTGTCCTGCTGTGACAGTAGGTGCCTCGAGGCCAGACTACATTAACACAAGAGACAGACGAGGGGGAGAGGAAGACAGAGCCCTCCCTTCACTGTCTCATCACCTGTTCCCTCTCTCTTTCTCTCTTACTCTAGCCCAGGTCTCCTGTCCCACCCTACCTGTGGGCCCAAGCTTGCTGGACACTCCACCCCTCCCTCCATTTCTTCCTTCACAAGAGCCCTGAGAAGCATGCTAATGTTCTATGGTAATGTTCTATGCTAATGCTACATGCTAATGGGCCCTAAGGTGTGAAGGGCTACACAGGCTCCTGCTGGGCTCTAAGTGGAGTTATCAGCTAACTAGCAGCTACTGCAGGTGGAACTCTGGCGCCACGGGCTTCCACACCAGGAGGCTTCTTTCCAGTGCTCCAACCTCCTCCACGAACGACCATGACAATGCGAACCAAGGCAATGGGGGAAATTAAATCATATAAGAAAGACAGCTATGAGTAGAGGGGCATTTCACAGCTCAGTAGTTGTGGACAATCTATTACCAATCCCTATTATGACATGCCCCGTGGGACTGGGGAATATGCATAAATATGGATGTATTTCCATAGAGATGGAGTGGCCACTGCAGATGAACTGTGTCAGGGCTTGGACCAGGAGAACCCCTCACCCTGTGACTGAGCCCTTGGAATCCGTCAGAGGTGTAAGAAGGAAAACAAAAAAAGGAAAAATGAGGATGAAGAGTGAGAGAGGTCACACACACAGCCCCCAGCCTGCCCCAGACAAAGCCTCTGCAGGCTCATCTGGGCAGCGCTGACCCTTCAGGACACACCTCCGGGAGAGTTTGCTGACTAACTCACCATGGCAACTAATCAATAAGTGACAGATTCAGTCAGGACTGAGCCACGGCTGAGTGTGTCCCACCTCCCCCCACGTTCCCAGGGTTACGCTCCCCTCTGGAGAAGGAGGGGACCCCTATAAACTCCACACAGACCTGGGCCAGGGAGGGCCATCACAGGACTCAGAGCCAGAGTGTGTGCAGCGCTTTGTTTACTTGTGCTAATGCGGTGTGTGTATAGTGTATATTTGTGGGAGAGGGTAACAGTCTGTGTGAGATTGGAGGGTTGGGGGGGGGGGGTCTGTTGAGGGGGGGGGGGGGGGGTCAGACAGGTTACACCTCGTTGCTTAGGAAACACAAATCCTGACAATACGAATATGATCAGGAGCCTATGATGGGGCCAGAGTGACGAGCCCGCCATTGTGTGTCTGTCAATCTGTGTTCCTTCTCAGTCTCCCCCAACCATCACTAATCAATATCTGTGGCCTAGATGAGAGGCCTAATCTGCCCCCCGCGTCGCCTCCCCCCTGGGGATCCGCCACCGAACCCCCCCCCCCCCCCCAGCTCTGCATTGTCTCCTCACAATCCCATACTCAGACCACTGTCCCTGGGCATATGTACAGCGTATGGAAAGCGTACATACGTTGCCCCATTTCTACACTTCCAAGATGGGGACAGACAAACCGTACGGTGGTAAATTAGCCAGTGCCATGTTACACGCTCCAATGTTTATAGACAAAGTACTATGGGGTATAGAACTCGACCATCTGTGTCGTGGACACTTTCAAACAAGGGAGACTCCTGTAGAATCTGTGTTTACACTGGCACACACAAGAACCAACCATTCGTATGTAATCCCCCATACAGGTTAGTCTGGAGGAAGCTCTTAAATCTTGTTTCCCCCTTGGCAATGTGTGTGTGTTTGTGTGTGTATGTCTGTGTGTGCGTGTGTTTCGTCGCCCTCCAAAACAAGTTCAAGTGAACCGCAACGGATATTTTGCAAACAAAAAGAGACAAAATCCCCATTGGAACACTCAACCTCACCGACAACAACATTGAATATTACCTTTTCATCTGTACATGTGATCTGTGTTTGTTTGCTGTGGGGACAAAGGCAAGGACAAAAGCCTGTCTGATATTTGACAAGTTTCATATTCACACGCACCTGCAAGGCTAAAACAAACAGGGAAGGAGATTCAGACAGCCTAATGGATGGCCATGCTCTAAGTCTGGGAGAACCAGAGCCCTGGGCTCGTGTGATGACGTGTCTTGGGCTCAGGGACGGGGATGGGCAAGGTGTGGGTGTTGTCGAGGAGCGGTAACCCTGGCGTGGCACCTAAGTTCGGGTCCCCGCCTCACCCCCCTAGGCTGGTGAGTCATACGTGTGGCATGTGTACACAGGAAGGTAGCAGGCCTGGTAACATAGAGCCGGCCAGGTAACACTGGCCTGGCTCAAACCAGTGCCAGCTTTGCTATCTTCTCTCCCTAGGCATGATAATTGCCGTCCAATCTGAGAAGCAGGACTATTCAAGTTATTCAAAAAATCGCAATGATTTGTTATTTTAGTCTAATATTTATGTTGTGTCCTTCAAGGATAGGTACAGCATTGGCATGGTGTTCACTGTGCTGACCAGTAGCATGTTATCAATCACATAGCCTACTTCTGTCTGTCATTCAAGGAAACAGACGGCGCAGACAACCAACCCGTTCAATATAAGCTGCCAAGCGACAATTCTACATTACACGATCCTGACAGGAAAAGGTTGTGAATCGGTATCACTGGAAGTATAATCCGCCAACAGGTTTTCTCAGACTCATAAAAAATGTCACTTTCATCTCCAACATCAGCGGGTACACTCCCCTGTCATACATGCCCTGACATCGAACAACCTTTAATTGTAATCATTTAGCTTCCTCTGACATCAATCGAAGTAGCTTGCTCCTGGGCCTTTTCTGGCGCTGTGGAGAGTCGGCACCCTCACCTTTGAACAGACTCCCACTCTACATTCTTTGTGGTTGTGTCAGGCATGGTGATAGAACCACAGTTATAATTAACAAGAGACATACATCGGCATTAGGAAATTACTGATTTGGCTCTCACAAGCTCACAGCCAAAACTGATGTGGGTACAGAATAAATAATATAAACAAATATCATCAGATTTCTTGTCTTGAGATTGAGTGCTGTCAGTGTGAGTGTGTGTGTGTGTGTGTGCGTGTGTGCAGTTTTATGTGTGTGTGTGTGTGTGTGTGTGTGTGTGTGTGTGTGTGTGTGTGTGTGTGTGTGTGTGTGTGTGTGTAAAAGAGAGAGAGTGGTGCTGAGAGGGAAGGCTCTCAGTGGGTCAGCCCAGAAGCCCTGACCCCAGGAGGATTTGGTGCCATTTTCCCACGAAGGGAGCCGACCTGAGAGGAGCTCGTTAACAACATCTGCCCCAGTTCAGGGAGATTAACCCCCACCCTCCACCCCCAACCCCCGCACCTCCTCATACACAACACACAACAAACACACACACACACACACCTCTGCTGTCAGTCTCAGAGTCACCCACGAGTCTCACCACTCCGGATAGGCCAGGCAGCCTCCGGCTGGACATGGTGCTCGGGGCTAGCTGAGCAGAACAGGCCTCCTGCAGTTCCCAGACACAGAAGATCAATAAAGCCAGCCTATGGTATGTCCACACCACTACCTACACACAGATCTGTGTTGTCTGTGTGTATGCCTCATACACTACACTCAAGACCTATACTATTCTATACAGGAGGAATTTCCACCCTGACTTTTTGAACCCCTATTGAGAGGAAGAGCTTGAGTCCATCATTATGTAGAAGTGTGTGTATTTTTAGTGAGAGGTGTGTCCCTGTGTATAGTTGTCAAGCAGGTTCAACGGAGGAGCTGTGATGTCATCAACGTAAACCAGTCTCAGTGATATGAATGGGTTTCCACACATCACTGTGACATACAAGGCACCCACACACACACCTACTCACATTCTAACATGCATGTTAACACGCATTTCACATCTTGACAAATAGGGGGGGGGAAAACTTTGAATGACAGAAATAACTGATAAGAAGAATGATACAATTCTGACATAAACCTGTATGGAACACACACAAACACATATCTTTATCATACAACCACACAGCCAACCACAGGGAGGCCGAATCCTCTGGGAATCCGCTGAATCCGTGTTCTACAGGGGTATAATTAGGTTAGTTTTTGGAGAGGGGGTTAAACAAACAGGCCCAGTGAGGTCATAGGCAGATGGAAGTGGGGATATGCCTGCACTTGCTGAGTGGGCACAGCTCTCCACATGACAGGAGAAAGAGAGAGAAAGAGAGAGAGAGAGGCCCTCTGGTTTTTGGCAAAGAGAGCAGGATGGATGGAGGTTGAGTGGGGGCTGGACCATGGCTGGCTTCACTGCCACAACATTCAAAATCAGACACTCACCAAGGTATATAATATGCACACTGTTACCTAAGCACTCATTATTTTTACTCTTAAATGACCATAACCATTGAGCACACAACTCTATACGAGAAATACTACCCATGTCCTGTGTAAAGTCATCTACGTTGATCATTTTTCTGACAAATTGTTGTGAGGCACCAATCAAGACTTTGATGATAGAACTTATTTCATGGGGGAGCCTTGTTTTTTCTCGAAGCGGAAAAATACCACAGAATCCGGAGGCCACTTTGAGATTGCATACCAACTGACTGATGGACCACATTTTGACAGATGGCACAAAACCACCGCTTTCTCTGGCCCATTGCAGACACTTCGGACCTGCAGCACCAGGAAGGGAAAAGCTGCTTAATTACAAAAAAATGACTTGGAGAGGGTGATTAGCTGATGGACAGCCGCTGACTCGCTAGAGTGACTTAAGACCCTGTCAGTGAATGCAGGGAGGTCTGGATAATCTTTCCCTCCACAAAGGTGCGTGGGGCTAATCCTGGCCGCTGTGCTGAGCCGTAGATCAAATCCTACAGGGAGTGTGGGAAGGCCAGCGGGACCGCCAACGCTCCGGCCCTGGTGGCCGAGGACATGTATCCCAGGGTGCTTTGCAGTAGTTAAGGCCTGCCCTGTTTTCCTGCTCCAACTATAAGAGTCTGGTGGAGGGAGTGAACATTTAGCTCCTGTCTTCCCCTGACTGCAATATTTCTGTATTTACATGTTAGACTTTCTCAAAGCCTATGATGAACTAGATTTAGGTGACAGGGATTTTATTGCCAGATTAGAATGAGCATGACTATGAGGAGCTGTCAAATCTGCTCTAGTTTAGTCCAGAAGTGCAAAATGTATGTGTGTGCACGCATCTGAGATGTTAATAAAATTACCTGAGTATACTTTTCCTGTACAGCTGACTTAAATATAGTTTACACACCAAAAACAATTGTTTATTATTGTTTAGGAATGAACTTTTCCTAAATAACAAAAATATGAACAGGACTGTATTGAGCTTTATTCTGTGTTTGTGAACTCATTAAAAGAGTTCCAGCTCAAAGATGAACATGCACCGTGATGAACATTTATAATTGTAATGGTCCTTCACCTTGATAAGCAGTTCTATTCTGTGTAGAAGGTTTCTTGGTGGTGTTTTGTATTTCAGTCATTTCATGTCTGTTTCCTCTGTATTTATTGTATAATTTGGTCCAAACTTCAAACATGGTTTTACATTACAATACATAGAAAGCAGTGTAATAAAATGTACATATATTAATTATGCATTTATTTACAAAGCACTGTTGAAGAAAACATAGCACGCAATTTGTTTTGCAATCTTACTATTTTTTACCTTGATCATACATGCTGCCAATGAAATGTTTAAGAGGAGACTTTTAGAGTCATGTCACCTATATCAACTATATGGGTTGGGTGTAATGATATAATCTAGGTCTGTGTTTATCTAAAGTCAATATTGAACAAACTTCAGAATGACTTTGCTGAACTCAATGGTGTGAATAGGAGGGGTATATAAAGCTCAAGTGTGTAAAATAGATTTAAAAAAACAAACAAGGCTTGTATGGCAAACCATGACTTATCTGACAAATTGAGTGACCACATTAGAGAAAAATAACCTATGGAAACAATAACAATTTAAAAAGGAAATCTAATATAGGGGATATTCCAGAGAAATAACTGTCAAATGTTTTTCCAAATATCCTGACGCTCCAAATTGCAAAGCACCATGAAGATAAGAATTTAAAATGATTTGTAATTGATTTTTCAATTTATGAGCTGTTTTAACGTGCCAACAAGACAATCCAAGTTTACCCTCAACAGTCATGTCAGAACTTCGTCCTGCTCTTGCTTACATTCTAAACTGAAAGTAGTTATCTTAAATATTCAGGCCTATCAAATATAGGCTTACATGTTTTCAATTCAAACGATTTAATTCACTTTTAAAAATACATATTGTTTATAATTCTATGATAGTTTTGTTTTAATTATCACACCAGAATAATTAGCCAATAGCCTAAATATTTGCACACATACAGTGTTCATCTAATGATCTTAGATTTGTCACACCTCGTTTGACACATCACCAAGATAATAACTTTGCTTTTTCATTTTACGCCAAATTCATTCCGGAGTCTATGATAGGCCTACCTGACAGATTATACCAATCATACTTAACACTACCAGAAATTCAGTTCCTCATAACCCAACAGAATAACGAAGGTGTCTGGAGTCAGAAATCATGTTTCATACAAATTTATTCATCGTTTAAGAATAGAGGATGGTCTTAAAATAAGTAGAAACGTCAGTTTAAATAAACAATTTTGTCCTTGATATGAGTAAACCTGACACTGTCAAAATATCACAGAAAAGAAATTTCACAAAATAGAATTGAACATCCTAACATGACGAACAGAGGGTTCACAAGCTATGAAAACAAAACAACTTGCTATAAATAAACTTGCGCTTGCGACCCGCACAGTCTTACATTTCATTAAAACCTAGGTCATGAGGGGAAAAGACTACAAAGATTTGGACACAGCCGACACAAACTGACATTCTACAAATTAAGTGTAAACATTTATGAACCAACTCTCCATCCAGATTTTCTGAAATACAACAGCCTCTTCACGAGGCCACATGCCTTTTTTCAGAGAGAAAATATGATGGCATCATTAAAATATAGAAGTCCAATTCTTCTACAGACGTTGATTGCTTATACTCATGATAAAACCCTCTTTGCAATGCAATTTACTCTGATGAGCTCGACATTCAGTTTCAGTCCAAGATATGTAGTTTTAAAATGCTTTAAAATGGACAACTTATTGAGAAACAAAAAATAAAATTTCATTTTTTAAACAATACTACTGAACGTCGATTCTTTTAGCAACCAAAATGTTCAAGTATCCGAAGTACTTAAGTTTGAAGTCTCTTTTTAGATGTGGGTTAGGGGTAGCGTTCCATTGACGCCAGTCCCCGCGGTCTGATAGTGCGGATGTACACTGTGTAACCGACTTGTCTGCAGGGAGGTATGGTCTGCGCTGTCTCCTCCGGGAGGCAGGTACATGCTTATCATATCCCTCAGATCACCCAAACACGCTCTCTGTGAGTGGGAGGTAATGGCCGGGGGTGGGGAGCTCGGCTCGGTCTTGCACACTGAGGCCATGGAGCCCAAGCCCATGGCGCTCGAGGTCTGCTGCGTGTAAGCTGGAGACATGCTGTACGTGGACGCCGCGTTCATGTAGGTCTGCGCTGAGGACATCATAGGGTACTGGAGCCCTGCCATCTCGTACCGGTGCATCTGCTGGATCTGGGGGCTGTTCATGCTGTGGTGCTGAGGGTAGGCCAACTGGTCCTGCATGAGAGAGTAAGCACTATTTGTCCACCCATTCATGTGAGCGTAACTGTCCATCCGCTGCCCCACCGAGACAGCGTTGTTGACAGCATTGGCACCTGGCGCCAAGAGTCCCCCAGGCAAAGAATACTTGTCTTTCTTGAGTAGGGTCTTGGTCTTCCTACGGGGACGGTATTTATAATCCGGGTGCTCCTTCATGTGCATGGCGCGCAGACGCTTGGCCTCGTCTATGAAAGGTCTCTTCTCAGCGTCTGTCAGAAGTTTCCAGTCTGCCCCCAGCCGCTTGCTGATCTCTGAGTTGTGCATTTTGGGATTCTCTTGTGCCATCTTTCTCCGCTGTCCACGGGACCAGACCATGAAGGCGTTCATTGGCCGCTTAACCCGGTCCTGGTCGTTGGCACTGTTGTTCTTGGCGCCCGCCGCAGAGCCCGAATTGGACTGCGGGAGCGGGCTCTTTATTTCGGTCTCCATCATATTATACATTCAAGCGATTTTAAAATGTTCACTCTCAGGCGCGGAAAATGTTTAACAGAATTCCCTCAATCTAAAAAATAGGTAGAAATATTACTGACCAGTCTCATAGGAGGGAAAAGTTGTGTAAAAAAGCAGAGGTGTTGTTTGCCCGGTTTGTCTTTTCTCTCAGTTCAGCTTGCTCTGCTCCCTACTGCTCTGAAACAGAACTCTGCAAAACTTGTCGGCCAACCTCAGCTGTTAATAGTGCCCGGGCCCCATGTGATTTGGATTGACAGCATAGACTAACAATGAGTTGCCTCCCAGCCAATCACAGCACAGCTTCCCATCAGTCGTCTAACGAATTGAATTGGACAGCGCACTGTTTAGGGAGAGAGTTTAAGAGAGAACATTTTCAAGTTTAAAGAACACATTTTCAACGTCACAAATTTTCCCTTTTAATTTCAAACTGACACAAGATACAACAATAAATCGAACTACGAGGCAAGAACAGTCCACATTAGATAGGCTATGCCAAAATACATTATATTAAATTATGAAACTTGAGCAAAAGTGTCAAGGCTGTGTCAGGTATGAAATGTGTATCCCTTTCATTGGTACAACGAATAGCAACGGAATAAAATATGTAATTTGCCAAAAAGTTTACTAATTTGGAGTAAAACTATTTTATTTGTGTTAATGCTCCAACGTATATAACACCAAGCATCCAAATTGTTAAATCGTGCGTAAACGCATTAGCTCTAATTCTGTCAAATCATAAACCCATCACTGCATGGGCATTGTACACAGAAACGACGTTAGCAGAAGCGTTGGAAAATAATCCTCAGAATTCTATATAATCCCTTTCTAGAGTGAGCATGGAGGCGGGTCCAAACAGGCCTGCAGACAATCCTAAAAGAGTGCAAGGCAAACATTGAGACAGAAAAGTGCTATTATCCCATTCGAGTCTCAATTCATCAAACAACTGATGTTCCACCTCACATGTGTTGTGTTGTCCTAATGTAGAACATATTAGTCTAGACGCATGGATAGCGTTTGAATAAAACTAAATTCGAAATTGATGTCATGTCTTTTAAATCGATTTCAGAACTATAGGCTATTTCTTCTTTAATAAAATATAGGCTACATCTTCGCGATGTATAGAAAGCCTGGAAATGTTGCTCATCATTCACATCAACAGGATCATGGAGAACTTCCCTGAATGAAAACAATCAGACCTGACTGGCAACGATGGAGGCCAAAAAAATTATCCTTTTACGACCTCTTGTGGAGAGGATTGTCCACAGCTCCGAATTTACCCCTAAAAGTTGGGTTTTGAGCCTAGAAGACTAGGCCTACTTCGAAAATGAATGTTGCTATTTGAGACCTGGAACTCGGCAGTTTCCCCTTTCTATGCTAATTCTCATTATAATGCTAAATCGCAGCCTTGATTAACATAACCTGTTTCTTACAAATTACTCGAAATGCAAAGCTCCTGTTTTGAAGCTGAAACTGAGGTGGGATTCTGAGGCAAACATCAGGCAAACTTCACACCTGAAAATGATTACGAGGCCCTCGAGTATCGAAAACCATGTTAATTAACACATTGGCCATTCGGTATGCAACGCAGAATGGGAGCGATTCACAAGAGATCCCAATGAATTTACCATTTTTCAAAACGTCCCCATTACTCACGTAGGGCTACATTGTTTTGTAGGCTAAAAAGTGTGTTCATGTAGGCTATATCCTATAGGCTAGGCCTATTTGTTGTAGGACAGCATTGCCTTATGGTAAAATCTGTCTGAAACGCAACAATAATAGCCTATTTATTAACATCCACTGTCCAACTAAAATATTATGAATTTAAAAATGAATTATTGTAATTAATTATAGCCTACCTAAAAATTAAAATGGTTTGGCAAAATGTATAGGTATATACTGTATAGGTTGGCTGTATAAAGTCCAAATTGCGATTTGGTTATACTCATGCATGCTGCGTAAAAATAGGATAAGATACTCATTCACAATGGGATCGTTTTCATTTAATGTTGACCTAAAATGCAAATTAATAGATTTGATAAAGAAATGGAGACCAAAATTCTGACATAAAAATGTCGGTCAAAAAACTAGCTTAGGCCTATATGTTGAAAAAAAGAACACTTTGATTTCGAATAAATGCAAACATTTAGTTGGGCGCTTATCAAAAGAGGGGGATATCTTATACGCTAACCTCCAATTAGTGTCTGTGGGTTAACCCATCAAATTCTTAGAAACCAGTTATTTGTTTATCCGGGTATAGATCTAAAAACGGATCCGCTTGTAATCTTCTTATGGAAATTGACCAGACAGCGGGAAAAGGAAAACTAGAAGTTACCCGGGGCTTAGTAATGAGGGCTTCTGTGCACCTAATTTCCTAATTAACGAACGCGGTGGGCGCAGAAGACCACCAGCAAAGCCTGCCACTGTTCGACCTCAGCGAGCTCCACGCCCCACGGCCCTACTGGATCAGCACGTCACGGCTGCAAAACCGCACTGTTGCAAACAAGTGTAGGCCTATGGGACATCAGTGGATTTTCAACAAGTAGGGTAATGTTTAACTACATTTACTAAATATGGACAGTTTAAATTAATTAGACTATAATGGGCCTACTGCCCCTGTAACCTACGTGTTTATAACCTCTAGACTGTGCCAAGTTACGTATATCAGGTGTCTATTTAGGGTTTTCTTTTACCGGAAAATATGGTAGGTAAGTCAAAGAGGTTCTATTAATTTCAGAATTCTAGCCTTGTGATTAGCCTACTTTCTTTTTCAAAGACAACAGAATTGGCATTGGCTGGGATATCACTTTCACAGAAAATAGGTCTCGTGAACTCAGGGTTGTATTTGCAAGGGTTGATTTTAAATTATCATGTAGAACAGCAGGCCTAATGAATTATTATCAACAACACATAACCTGGTTGTCTTCCTATTCGTAGGCTATTGGCTACACATTCAGTGAAAATACCCGGTTACGTATAGGCCTACTCTACAAGCAAAAATAATACAACCATATCTTATAATTACAAGGAATAATTTGCTGTCCCTATTTGCAAGGTATTTTAAGGGAGTTAAAATTAATTCTACCTGACACAAAACAATTTATTCCTCCTTGAAAGGAAATGCATCTGCATGATGTCCGTATACAACCGCCCACAACCCTATGTGTGAATAAAGCTTTTGGTGAGACAAATTCAATTGACGACTAACAATGTGCTGACGTTGTAATGCATAAAGCAAAGGGAACTTCATGTTCCTGCATAAAATACTTTACTAGACAAAATTGTCGTTCTTGTTTCTAGTTTCTTGTTGCTGAATAATGTAAATTATAAATGAATGTATTAGCCGAATAGAATAGGCTATACAACATTACACCAGAATAACAACAAATATGTAGATGGTTATTTTTATTTTTTTTAATGTTTTTAGAGATATTGCTTCATATTTTTGGGGGTTCACCTACACACCAGAGAGACCATTTGAAAATATGTGTAGTACCTTAAACAGACTAGGACCTACAAAATCTTATTTTAGATGTCCATTTAAACTCCAGCCTTTGGAATCAATAACTTTTTTGTTTCAGCTCGGTGACTGCGGACAAGGCCTTTGAGAAACAGTAATTAACAATGAATGAATTTTCAATTACAGACACAATAGAGACAGCCTCATTAAGATTTGCATGATTTTTGGACTCGGAATGCAAATGAAGATGCAATTTACGCACGGTCTGCTGTTCCCATTGTGTGAACGTGAATAGTTGCGTCCTCCTCGGTTTCAACACAGGTAAAATAATATTCACGGGTTACTTAAAGGAATGGCAGAACATTCCTGCATAGTATAAGTCATGACATTGGTGCCAAATCGTGCTTCAATGCAATCAAGGACATAAAAAGTAATGCGCATTTAATGCTATGTTAATGTGTCCTACATATGCCAAATTGAGATATTGCTTGGTAATTTACTGCTAGTGGAATCACTATATGGCCATATGAGCCAATCACATTTGACCAGAAATTACAAGCAAAATTACATGACAATGTGCTCATAGCTGTCAGTTATCCAAACAGTATTTAAAACGAGTCAATTGAAACAAAGAGGTTAACGGGATGTGCCAGACCTAGAAAGGTCACAGATGAACGGGTCATGTACCGAGTTACATTTTCTTTATAACTGAACATTTTATGAAGACGTCTATAAAGGTACATCTATAACATTGTTGATAACAAACGTCACTTGGAGAAGGGTACAATCTCAACGTTTCATAAATGCCTATAAATCACGCAAGTGCTGTACCTAAAGATGTTTTATAATAACCTAATCCATAACTCGGTTAGCCCAAGAACAATAATCTAAATTACTGAATATCCAGTAGATTGTTATTATTCAACAGTCTATTAACCATTTTAACAAGCCTTTAACATTTGTTAGCATGCCTTTTTTGGCCTATAGCCCAACATTAAGAATGCTGTTCCGTACATCCCTTCAAAAACCAAGGTAAACTGACAGCACACATGCAATATAAAGCTTTTCTGCAGGTGAGCACACAACTTCAATGAGAAACTTGTTCTTCATTCTGCAAGACTTGTTTGTATAATAAGCCATCTAATTCAGTTTACCACATAACTACATGTCAAGGTGTATGCACCCAATTATAAAATATATCTAGTTAGAGGAAACAAAACATCAAATCAAGGTGAAGTCAATATGTCAGAAAATGCAATTCAGCAATACAAAACATTGGGCAACTCCAGGTCATCAAGCTAACTTGATGGCCACTCAGCCTGGCCCCTCATTGCTTTCCTTCACAGACGTTAAAGTGGAAGTAAAGGATGGTTGAGAGACAACAATAGTTTTTCTGGATCAGCGGATGGAGGAAGGAAGCAATAACAGACTGAGTGGATTAATGTTGTTTACCAGAAACATCGTGCATTGCATGCAGCCATGGCCTAACTGAATGTACAAGTTGGAGGTTGGAATGACAAAGGGTGAGACTATAGTGTCTGGTTGGGAATGTCCTTTATTGAACCATCTATGTTGTTGATCTCATTCATAAATAGCAGGAACTGTCCGTTATCTTCAACAGAACTGTGTTCTACAACAGCCTGTGTTCGTCCCTTCTCACCACACAACGGAGCACCTTGCTCAGCCTGGTGGAACATAACCAAGTCAATTCAGCTGTGAGACTAAAGACAACATGCAACATGCTATTGGCCTCCTGTAGCTGTCTGTCAGGAATGCCTAGAGTTGCAGCCTCTATTTTTCCCAGCAGCCCAAGCATGTCCTTCCTCATTATGTGGCGGTGTTAGCAGGGCCAAGCCCGGCTGCTGACACACACCGTGGTGTAATCTCTTTAACCCACCACTGTCACCCGCAGACAAGGCGTGACCACCCAACGCTCTCCATGCTTGGTCTCACTCGGTCAAGGGGGCCGGGTCTGGAGGTTGCCCTCGGTTGCTTGTTTTCCTACCTGCCCTCTACTTGACGCTGCATTATCAATCAGGATTGACTGCCTCTTTGCAATGAAAAGCTTAATTTCAAATGCAGTTAAACACCTTGCACTCCTTCCACTACAACAACACTGGTGAGATGACAAGAGAATCCAAACTGCATGAAAATAATCAATCGGTAAAAACCAGACTTGTTTAGTTAACACATTTTAGGCGAACATACTTAAGCCTTATAATGATAATGCTTTTTTTTTTTTTTGCTTCAATGACGGCTGAAGGGAGGGATGCATTTTTCATGCATTATTAAGCAATGAAGTTGAAAGCTAATGAACATATGTCACACCAAAAGAAAACTGGAGGAGAGGCACTTGAAATGAATACACAATTATTTTAAGCTTCCCTAGGCAGATTTCCTTACTTCTATTACAGAAGATTAAAAAAACATTTATATCAACACATTTGGTACATGATGCGTTAAACAGAGGAAAAAATACGTAAATTACCCTAAATTATAAGATTATACCCATAGAAAGCTAATTTCAATTCAGTTTTAATTAAGCAGACAATTTTGAAAAAATGGTTTTACTTCTAAGTCACTGGGTAGGGGCTGGAGGTTACCTTCCATTGTCTCTGAATGAGGATGTAACATGATCTGCAGTGTTTTTCTCTCTAAAACCCATTCTGCTGGCAAGAACTTCCTCCTCCGACAGGGCCCACAAACTCCAATCTGTAACCTCTGCTATCTTTCCTAAGCCCACAGGCCCGGTCACATCCATCTACACATCACCTGAGGTCTTAGCCTTGCACAGTGTCCTCCTTGATTTACTGCATGAGTATATTATGCATAGTGCTTCACCTGCAGACAGCCCTGTGTAGCGTGCAGATATAAAGGGGAAATTATTAAATGCACTGCTTTTCTTTCTTCCCATGACACATGGGTTAAAACACAATATCCAGTCTACAAGCTGATGCCATTCTGTTTAGTGATGTCACCTGTAAATCATATTTCATGAAACACCTCTTCCTCTCAGTATGATCATTTTACAGACTGTTATTGCCTGGCAGGCTAATTACAGCCCTCATTATTCCCCATGTATCTTTTGAATCATTGCCATGTTCTACAGTTTCCCCAAAACAATGGAAACTTTCTTATTTTTTTTGTTATGGAGAAAATGCTGAATCGTCATTTTTTGCATTGCACCGTGCCCATGCAAGTGCCTGCCTTTTGTTTTAGCCATAATTGAGATCCCACTAATCTAGACCCTTTTAAAAAAATGAAACAGTCTTTTTGTCAAGCCTTCATTAGTTAAAGATAATATTGTTAGAATGCGCAATTAATTTGCAGGGTATCTTTAATTAATTAAATACACCCAATTTTGTAATATGATTAATACGACCAAGTTGTTATCTGTATTTTCCCCCAAAAAACGAATATGTAATAGGAATACTTTATGCATTGATTGCAGGAATTGGGTCTTTTACAGTAGCCAGAACTGGAGGAGGTAATTACAAAAGGTAATTTATTAAATCTTTAAAGAACAAAACAAACAAGTATAAATTGATACATTAATCATGAACGTCATTACGCCTAATCTACGAATGATTTGGGTGAAAATGACAAATCTCTGTTGCGCTCAGAGCACTTGATAATGGAGATAATGGTCATAAATTTAGTTTCAGTCAAGGTCTCATTAAAATAGGCATAATTTAATTAAGAGTTAGCCATCGCCCTCCAAATATATTAATTACCTTGAGCGTGACGAGATGATTGGTGCGATTACTGATGATTTCATTACAGCCAGTGTTCTGGGTGCAGAGCAAACTAAGGTTGGAACCTGGCTGTGTTGACAGGATAATGGATTGGCTGGCCCAGGACCAGGGTGGTCACCTTGCCTGAGGTAGTAGGGCTGAGCTCACTTGAAGAGGTGACACAGAGGAGCCAGGATCCAGACACACTAAGACATATACCCACTCTTTACCAGTTGCCTTACTTTGCACACAAACAAACAGTTCAGGCACTTTAGACATATTTTAGTATTATAACTGGCTTTGAGCCATTCATACAAATGTAATAAAATATAAAGTCAATACGCCATTTGGAACAGATCAAATATACCTACACAATATATATATTATCATATTTGTGTATATAGTTTATACAAAGCCTCATGGTATTTGTAGGAGCTGTAATTATATTACATTAATTTGCAACAAAGAATATAAAAAAAAACAACAGCAGAAAGAACACTAAATCATATACCATGAATACACGTGTCTGTTCTTGTCCGGAATGTTAAACCTTTTGATTTATAATAGTGTGTTCAAAACAGTGTCTTTCACTAATGCAGGAGATTTGTCAAGGAGGGTCTGAGACTGACACCTACTTTGTACATATGGAGCAGTGGACTTGTATGGTGATGCACTCGTAACAAACACACATACACAGACACCCACACACACCAGAGAGGAGTGCAGCAGAGTGGACATCTCAATGCCACCCCCAGACTGATGTGTCAAAGAGAGACGCAGGCTGCTCTATCTGTGGCACGGGACAGACGTCTCACAGACCCACTGCACTCCTCACTGACAGCCACACAAAGACACTAAGCCACCTCGAACCGGAGCGAGCTCTCACTCTCTCTCTTTTATCTCTTTCTGTCTTTCAGTCCCTCATTCACTTATGTAAACCCATACGCATGTATGTGCCTGTACAAACACAAGATCCCCAACATCAACTCACTGAAGCATCCAAGTAGAGATGACAGAGGTAGTAGTATTATGTCATATGGTAAATAGGTTAGACAAACAACACTGTGAATTGCATTTCCTCACTGAAGGCAATGTATTTTCATCAATACACTAATCAAAAGCATCTACAGTAGTGTATAATTGTGGTAAGGTTTGCTTTTAAGTGCATTTTAAAACATTTGCTCAGAAACTACAGTGTAAAACTTAAACTTTCTTAAATGACCAACAGGTGATACCTGTGCTGGACAGACAGTATGTTTCCTCTAACAAACCCTACAAAGCAAAACCACATGAAACCCAACAGTACAACTGCATGTCTATTTTCATGTTGTATATTTCAACATAGAACAAACAAGTAGTCCTCAGAACTCCAGAGACCCCACACCATATCACTGTAAACAACCCTCTCTCCTATCTTCCTACCACCTCCAGCTCTCTCTCTCTCTCTCTCTCGCTCGCTCTCTTTCTCTCTCTCTCTCTCTCTCTCTCTCTCTCTCTCTCTCTCTCTCTCTCTCTCTCTCTCTCGCTCTCTCTCTCTGTTTCTCTCTCTCTCTCTCTCACACACACATACACACACACACAGACTCACCCAGCTCTGCCTTGCCCAAGGCTGCAGCTTCCCGATCCCTCTCAATGTCACACACACCTTCAGCGGCTGCCAGGCACCAGAGGACAGGGGACAGGGACGGGGGGAGGGAGGGAGGCAGAGGACAGGCGCACAGCAAGGGGACCGGGAGGGCATGTCTGTCCCTGCCCAGACTCCTGGCCGCAGCCACGGTAACGGAGAAAGGAGGAACGGCCGCTTCCTCCACCACAGGGGTAGAGAGAGACATTGAGAGAGTGGGAGAGAGAGAAAGAAAGTGAGAAAGGGAGAGAGTGAGAAAGAGAGAGAGTGAGAAAGGGAGAGAGTGGTAAAGGGAGAGAGTGGTAAAGGGAGAGAGTGAGAAAGGGAGAGAGTGGTAAAGGGAGAGAGTGGTAAAGGGAGAGAGTGGTAAAGGGAGAGAGCCGGGTGGCGGCATGGCGGTGCACACCACTGTGGAGCCCTCCCTGCTCTGGGACCCATCTCATTCAGCCAAGATTGCTTCATACAAAAGTTGACAATGCACCAGTGAAAGCCATTGTTGATATTCAACATTTTTTAAATTGCTGAGCAGAATAGACAACATGGCAGGCCGTAAAACTTGGCAGGGAAAACTGACCTGGAGCTTCCTAGCTGAAAGGGCCGGTGAGCAGGGGAAAAGTAGAGAGTCTGTGTGCTGGTGCAAAATAGTACAAAAACAAAAACATCTCCCATCCCAGAAGAGCGGACAACAATGCCCTCTGTGTTCCTTTGAGAGGACAATAAACCTTGGAGGGAAAATGCAGATCTGTATCACTAGCTACCAAACATGAATAATACAGCCAAATATCAATGCCATCAGCCTATTGTAGTATGGGATATTGTATCCTCAAGGCCAAACTCATCCATGCCAATCTTATAACAGCAATTAGGTGAGTTAAGGGTAAACTTTTACAGTATATGCTATTATTATTTTAGTTTGGGTAGTTATTAATATTACCATGGGAATTGTGCTTGTAGTGTAATTTCATAACAGGAATTTGTCATTTTTGCAGAAGGCAATCTAATGTCTATTCAGATAGTGTCGTGTCACGCCATCTTTATCTCTGATGTTAGTCTGGTTAGACTTGCTGATGTGTCCCGACAGCTAATGGTGTTGTGTTTCCGTCATTGTCACCGTGACAACTGTGCAGATTGATATAGACATTTAAGAAGCCTTTAGCCTCTCATCCGTCACAGCATAGGAGCATCTCTCACAGGCATGGAGGAGTCTGTGAAGGAGGGTCTTACTACCTCATGGTGAGTGTGCCTGTGCATGTGACCCTGAGGCCAGTCACAGTGTAGTGTTACCTCCGTCCCTGGGTCTCGGAGGCGGGACGGGGGTGGAATCTTTCCGAGGTTCTCTCTCTGTGATTAATGCAGATTCTGAAGACCCTAAAGAACCCCACTCTGCTATCTGAAACCCACCCATGTTCCACCAACCCAGGACACTGGGTTACCATGGGTTACCAGTACCAGCAATCTTATCCTCATAAATCTCAAATGAGGTTTTGCACTTTAGTGCTTAATTCAATGCATTTTCTATCATTTCTTCTACCTTGTGCCATTTATGTGCCATTTTTACTGAAATCCTTAGCAAACATTAATGTAATGGCAATTTATGAATGTCATACTTACTGTACGTGCAACCACACGTGGTGTCATAACTGACGTTGTACGGAACGGTTATGTCAGTGAGGCGTGTCCTGTCTGCCTGAACAAGAGGGTACATGGTGGGTCTTGTTCATGTGCTGAGAACCTATTCTAGCAGGCTGATCGCCGTGACAGGGGGCTTCATCAGCTCCGGGGAACACAGCCAGTCTGGCCCATTGACACAGCCAGGTAGAAGTGGAGATGTATAATTATATTGATCAGAGAGAAATTACACCTTAGAGAGATGAGGCTGGGCCCGTATAATCTTACAGGTGTGTTAACGCCAAGCCTGGGGACAGAGGGAGACAGGCGAGGAAAGAGAGAAGGAGAGGGAAAAAAAGGGGAGGGAGAAAATGAAGTAGAGAGAGAGAAGATGAGAAGCAGAGAGAGAGAGTTGAAGAAAAGAGAGAGAGAGAGAGAGAGAGAGAGAGAGAGAGAGAGAGAGAGAGAGAGAGAGATGAAGAAAAGAGAGAGAGAGAAGCAGGAGTACAGAGAACATGCAGTGTCTTTACTGGAAGCCCACGTCAGTCCCACCCATCACATACTATTAGCTGCCGTCAAAGTGCTAATTTTACTCTAGCATTACGCCCCCTCCGTGCCGCCCCCATCCCTCCCCCACTGGGCTGGATGGCGTAGCCTGGTGGGAAAACGACATACAATCCCCCGGCCGGCCCATTCAGGCCAAATTGGCAAATGACAGCTCTCCGCCTCTCGGATTTCGGGAAGTAAAAGGTACCAACGCTACTGTTCCACTGAGCACTGGTGAACCAGGGGTGGGGGGACGATGGAGGAGGAGGCGGGTAGGGAGGCGGGCTGGTGTGGCCGAGGGGGAGAAAGGAAGGCTAGGCTGGGGTTAAGCTCCTCTGTCCCTCTCCCCTGGCCTGTCCTCTGGGTCACGGTCCTCACAGGTAACATAGAGAGGGAGGAACAGTGCCTGTCTCAGCAGATCAAAGGAGCTTCCCTGGGACCAGTGTTAAAGAGCTTACTACAGATTCACCCTCTGCCTGAGGGGCACTGTCAGCTGATAGCACAGCTCCACACTCACTGGCTATAGCAGGTAATGGCCGAGAAAAAGCTACCGCTCCGATATAAACATAAACCTGCTCAAATGGGCCTGGACACACACACTTCTGATCTGATGCCTTAAAGGCCAGCTTTTAGAGGTACTGTCTCCCTCCAGACAGGATGTGATTTATTGGGATTAAATCCAACATCTTATCCCTCAGCTCAGCTCACATAAAGCAGGAAGACGAGAAGCTCGTCATTCATTCCCAGCACTGAGCAGTAGCATATCAGATGAACATTGGATGGCGAACACAATACAATGAGCACAAAACAGGCTTGGCAAGCATATGTACAGAAGCACGCGTATACACACATGCTCACAAACACACACGCACGTTACACCCAACAAAAGGGGCCCTTTCCTTAGCATTAGTCGTGACACACACAGGGAGAAGACACGGAACATATTGTGTTGGACACTAACTGGCCCCTGACTGAATGGTACTTTTACTGCTGCTAATTAAGTGCTAATGGCAGTTCCCCCTGCAGAGAATACTAATTAATCTTCTATTCTTCTGCTAGCAGAGCTTGTACTCCAGCTCTGCCTAATGAGGGGAAGCAGGTAAGTCTTCTCCTTGCGCTGGGTTAATAAGACACCATGGAAGGCTCTGGAAGCATTGGGCTATACACAGGGGTGTTTCCTGCCCCCCTGCACCCCCTCTCCCACAATTCACACACAAAGGGGAGCAAGGGCAGCAATGGGGCCAGCCCTTAGGGTAAGCCAGTAGGCCAGCTCAAGGCAGTAATGTGGAGACCACCAAGCTTGTTTTGAAATATGTTAATTATTTTTATTTGAAATCTTACCAAATGGAAAAAAATAAGAGTCAAATACTGTTATACCGCTATGCCTGGCATAGTGTATACTGTCTGTCTTTTACCAAGGACATACAGGAGATATGCAAATAAAACAGTTCACGTTTTTATAGCTTGGTACACCTACTGTCATTTAAATAGGAAATTGTCTTGATATTGAGTACTATGTATATGTTTACTGAGCGGAGCTGTCCACAACCAATAGAATTACTACTTGCAAACTGCTGATGTCTCAAGGAAAAAAAACTCCAGTTGGATACAGTTTCTACTTTGCTAAGCATATGCACATTTGAAAAATGAACACATCCGTAGCGTGTTTGGAGGCAGACTGCCAGGGGAATCAGATTCAAAGTGCTGAAGAATGAGTGTGTGAGTGCGTGTGCACAAGTAAACACAGATTGAGGATGGTATTCGAATTACCTTAGTGAGATAATGGCAGTGCATTAGATTAACTTTCATTCCTTAAATGCAACACATTTAGGTAATCTTGTCCCCCAAAAACATGTCAATGCCTGAAAGGCCTCCCTCTCGCTATCAGGAGGTTCTGGGCCCCCACTCTGGTGCAGCTGGGAAGGCGCTCCCGTCGACTGTCAAAACGCAGCGCCAGATCTAGTTATAAAATAATTGAATTTTCATATCAGAGGGGACCAGAGTCCCAGCAGACAATAGGAGTGCTGAGTCCTCTCTGATATTGGCTCAGGCCCTTTGCCACGCGCATGAAATCAGTATGTTAATGTTGCAGGGTTTTCTTTTTTTAAGGACACTTGTGCTCTCGCAATGTACTACCGATGCGGTTTCAAAAAATTGCAACTATTGATAAGTAGGAAGCCAGCAACCCCCTGGACCCCCTTCTCTCTTGCCAAACACACACACATACACACACCCTCCCCCATCTCCCTCTTCCAACCAACCAAGACTCGAAACGTCTCACCCCCTCCCCATCCCACACCATTATTAAAATAGTAATTTATTTTTCTAAATCAGAATGACAGCTTGCTTTCTTTTCTCTGCAGCAGGCGGTGAATCACCCAGCTTTAATTACTTTCGTAACTTCGCTGACCCTGTGAGCGCGAGGCTCGGCAGGAGAAAATGGGGCCTCCAACAAAGGCCTTCCGCAGCCACCGCCACCGCTGTTCACCCCACATGCTAGAATTTATCAAACTCTGGATTTTATACGATTTTGTTAACATTTCACCTCCTATATTTTTACACTCTTCTCCTACTCCCCCTTTGCTACTGCATGCACCCCCCAATCTCCTGGCCCAGCCACAAGGACGGAATTGGTTGTACAAGCATATAACTAAAAACCCTAATTTGAGTTCTGTGTGTGTGAGGCCATACATATGTGTCTTTGTGTGTCTGTGTGTGCGTGTGTGTCTTAGTGAAAATGCTTTTTCAGGCGGGTGTTAATGTGCACATCAGCGTGCTGAGACAACAAGGTCCCTCCAGCAGACCAGAGCAGGCCAAAGGTCCTTCTCGTCTCCGTATCCCCCTCATATCAAGGCCACGTCCTCCACAGCAGGCAGACACAGGGGACAGGAACCGGGCCCACAAAACACAGATCAACATGGATGAATGCTGCACTTGATCAGCACACAGGCCGTTGACCTACAGGGATCAGGGTCAAGCTGCAGGATAGGAAATCGATTCAGAGACACAGACCTATCAGGTCCAATGTCTGACCACAGGTCAAGCAAGGACTAATTCACCTTAAGGTGAAAAAAGCTGGGTGCAAGACTATCTCCAATGATCAAATGAAAGACAGACAATGACCTAACCCTGATCAGACACTGAGGTAGGAGAGAATGATCCAATAATGAATTTAAAGAACCAGAAAAAAAGATAACTCAACATCCTTCTTTACTCTTTGATACGTGGTTCAGTCATGTTTCGTGTTTAGCCAGCAGAGTCCTCCAGTTTCCCATCATGCCTCCTGCCTGTCTTATTAAAGTGTCTAATATGGTGTAATCCCTGCTATCGCTCTCACCTTCTCACGGGCGCAGCGCGGGTTTGGCTCCAGCGCTGGTGTGAACCAGGGGCGGCAAGTCAGGGTTGGTCTTTCGCTGACTGTCTGATAATTGAATGACTGATTATCCCACCCATTAATAGACAATGATACAGAAAACGCTGCCATATGTCCCGAATATTAATGAGAGGCTGCAGCGGCCTAGATAAGAGAAGCACCATGCCGTCTCTGTAATAGGGGTTAAAACAATTTGCCAGTAGTGCCAGAACCCCCCCCCCCCCCAGCCCCACTCTGCCCCCGTTCCCCCCTCACCCACCGCCCTACCCACACGTCTCCTCCCCAGGCTCCTCCCCAGCCCCAGGCTCCTCCCCAGCCCCACCTACGCGTCCTCCCTGCCTATTCCTCTGCCTGTCGCTATGCTAATCCAGGGTCCTCTCCAACTAGGATGCCCCCCCTCACAGGGCCACCCTTGTGCTTGGCCCTGACCTCCCTGCTCCAGGGTCAGGGGCGCCATTGTGTGGGAGAGTGCATTGAGGGCCACTCAGAGGCAGAATGACATGCTAATGACACGAAGCACAAAGTTGGGTATTTATGCTTTTTAATGCTTTATATATTAGGATGGAAAGGGGTTTCGCCTGTTACTGATTCATGCTGAACTCCCCAGTTTAATAAGCTTTGAATTATTGCTAAATTAACATCAAAATAACCCCTTGTAAAATATTGTGTTGTCCACTGCCTTCCTTTTCAGTGGCATGTTGGTCTGTGTTAGGGACTTGTCTACTTTGTGTACTTTATCACCTATTGACATCAAATAAAGACAATCTGAACAGTGCTGAACAGTGTCCCTCATAACTTGTGGAAAAAAGCATTTCAAACATAACTTTTAGGGCATGTGACAATAGTCTTTTCCTTAACAAGCTGAACAAAACGATGCAAGTGAAACGCCCAGGGCAGGGCTCCCCCTGAATCGCCATGCCAATCAATATCCAGAATCTATTAGTATTGAAAAGCAATATTTTCCCTTTTCACCTTCCAATAATTGTGCTTAATACTGTGAAGTACCTTATCATAGGTCTGAAGGTGAAAGAAAGGCTGGTAACCATGGTGACCATGAAAGCCATCGGTTTCCTTTTCAGCGGGATAATGAACTTCTCCCCTCCTTATGACACTCCTCCTCTCCGCTTACAGCCTCTCAGATTAAATTGTAGTCCATGCGTCCTTGAAATCCCTCATCTCCAGTCTATAATTTGCCAAAAAAGAGAAGAACACAGAAAAATGCAAGAAGCTCAACAAACATTACAACACTGAAAATTCCTGCCTGGATGAGCTGGGCCTAAATAGTTTTCTGCTTATTATGAAGCCAATGTCACAATACTTAACACACATTGTCTGAGAAGAAGTTAGGATACATTTTCTGCATTTATAGTTTTTGTGGATAGTGATGTAGTCTGTTAATTATAGACCTACTAGTTTAGGAAATATACCAGGCCAAAATGGCAGCAATCATGTTAAATATCAAGAAAATTCGTTTCCATCATTTTGAGACATCCTTCTTATTCAAGACAGACTCCGTTGCATCTTATTCGTACCCTGGATATATCACGAGTAGTCAAACATACTTATATAAATAATTTGAATCTCTCCAATTTTTGGATAGTTGGGATTCTACGACGTAGGACATTGAGTGCATTCAACCTTGATATCCCCCTCACCTGCGTTGAGTCTTCTGTCCTTGAGAGCGGAGACGCCTTTCATGTCAGGTCGCAATGGAAAACAGGGATTCCATCGAGAAAGGAAAGGGTGGGAGTTTGAATCAATGCATTAGTGAGGTTTATTAATTAATAATGACAAATAATGACTCTTGGCTCACATATACAAAATCAAGTCGATTTAATGACATGGGGGTAAGTAGACATGTCAGACGAATTTAAAACAAACCAACGTTTATTTTAAACAAATCGGTCATATTTGCGTTGAAACCAATTACTTGACAATAACTTATTTTAAGCATGCGTTTGACAGGCTTTTAATTATGCGCCCCTTAATTATTTAAAAGTGCATTTATTTCAAACAGGATATGACTTTCAGTGGCCATCTGTAGGCCCACTGACATTTAACCTAGGTTAATGTGAAATGTCAGACAATAGGCTAACTTCTCGGATCCGGTTTTTATTTAGACCTATAGGTATCTCGTTTAACTCATTAGAGACGATAGTTGACCGATTAACTTTGTCAAAGTGGTTTTAGAATGTTATTACAAAAAACAGTAGTGACACCTGCTGACCAAATGAAAAACAACGAATTTAGACTTACCCAATATGTGCAAGAACTTACCTCGGCATGTTACAAAATACATATATACATGGACAGATATGACATGGACCCCGCGTCGAGACATGGACCCCGCGTCGAGAGGGGCCAGTTGAGGTGGCTCGGGCATCTGATAAGGATGCCTCCCTGGTGAGGTGTTCTGGGCACGTCCCACTGGGAAGAGGCCCCGGGGAAGACCCAGGACACGCTGGAGGGACTATGTCTCTCGGCTGGCCTGGGAACGCCTCGGGGTCCCCCAGGAAGAGCTGGTGGAAGTGGCCGGGGAGAGGAAAGTCTGGGCCTCCCTGCTTAGGTTGCTGCCCCCGCGACCCGACCCCCGGACAAGCGGAAGATGATGGATGGATGGATGGACAGATATGTATACATGGATATCTATAAATATATATACTGTTAAATTGGATGACTGCTATGAACGCCTCGTAACACGCTGTCTCCACGTCTTAATTACTTGCATGTGTAGTCGGAGTCAGGCCACAGCAAGGCGCTATTACGCTAATATTCATCTATAGACAGTTTATATTATGTGGTTAGAGGTTGAGTCGACTGATGAATATTCTTGAACTAGAATCCTGAACATAAATTAAACACTTTCTATGCTCTAGATAGAATATTTCTCCATCTAATGCTATAGAATAGGTCCTTCACATCAGAGCAAACAATAGTTTGGATACACATCTGAACTTTCACATTCTGTATTTTCCATGGGGAGACAGTTCTGTATTTTTGGCATGCAAGGTGGGAAAGACTCAAAGAGTTGTGAGCGGAGCGCCCAGTGCAGCGGCATGGACCAGCTCCCTTCCGGGCTCTGTTACTCACCCCTTTGCTCTGACTTCCTCAGGTCTCTCCATCTAATTGATGGAGGACCTACGCCTTTGGCACCGCATTTTTGATACACGTCATCCAGTTTCCCATAGACTCCCTTTATCACTCATCGAGGCTGCATTGAAACTGGATGGGATTCAATGTTTATGCAATGATGCAATAAAGATTTCACAGATCAATGAAAAATAGGTAAATCAATTATAGTTATTGACACAAATAAATTTCCAAAGAACAACCATGGATTGTATATTTAATGACATTGTTACATTTATAAAAACATTATAAAACAGATTTAGACATGTGTGATCCTGGCATAGATTGAACTTACTGTAGTTTAAGGATCTTTGCTAACATGTCAACCATAAACATATTTGATAAAATAACTGATTTAGACCACATTTACACTCCACGGTTATAACAATAGTCAGAGCAAATCTAACAATCAGGTCTCACAAAAAAACAAAAGGACTAGTCAGCCAGTCACATGTTGAAATACTTTTTGGAAACTACCCCCAAAGTGATGAGGAAACAGGCTATCGCTTAATCGCTAAGGGAGCAGAAGGAAAACCCCCACCTCTTCTGTCCCCTGTCAAGGCGTGGGCTTCTAGGATGGAGACGCCATCCAGCCTGTACACAACCCCAGACAGACAGACAGACAGACAGACAGACGGACAGCCAGCCAGCCACTGATGTACTCAGCTTCTCTCCCTGCAGAGAGAAACAGCTGTGGAGCTTCTCAGGACATCTCAGTAACAGAAACAGCTGGAGCGGTCACTCTGACAGGCTGAACCTGCAACAGCTTCTGGGTCTCTGTGCTCAGAAAACACAGTGCCTCACTGTCCGAGTCACTGGCTAAACTCCTCTGTTGATTATTAATTCAGGCCAAACCATTCCACAGTAGTATTTTAATACATTCAACATAATTTCTTTTTGTCATAAGTCATGTAATTTTAGTGCACCTCTCACAGAGTGGCAATCCAATAGAAGCTGATATAGGCTATATTTCTGTCCTTCCTACTGAGCCGTGTACTGGACCACATAATAGGCTTTGTACCGACATTCTTCTGTGGTAATACTGGGAGGTGTATTCTGTCTCTGAGGGGGGAAAAAGACTGTTTTGTTTCCTGGATGAAAAGATCTGAACTTGGTCCTACTAACACAGCAGCCGCAACAGGAAGGAGTAAGATGAAAAACAGAAGTAACTCTGTCTAAGAGCTACAGGTCTTTGGCTTGGTGACAGAACAGAAGAGCGTGTACATGTGGTCATTATGTATATTCACTGTCTACTGCAGTGACGATAGAGTGGGCCTCTAACCCTTCAACCCTGAAATCAGCTCCTTCATGTAAGGTCTTTAAGGGTACACTGCCCAGATCTCCTTTACGCAGGAATTTGACCTCTGTATCAGCCTGGTGACTGGTGCCTTCTTATGCAAAAAGAGGGCTACCTAAACACAGGCAGTTTTATACAATCAGGAATAGAAGCACAAACCCTTCATATAATTGATATCTATAAGTTAAAGATATCAGGATGATGTCCCATAGGTGGCTACATGAGTTCCCATACTTCTATGTCTCCGGTTCACACCTGTCAAGATCTGGGTTTTTGAAAGCCAGGGCGATGTCAGGATTGCCTTTGGGCCGGGTTTGCATGTATGCGGCCGAACGACTGACTGTGGCCTGACTTCTCTTCGTCAGAGCTTTCATTAGCTTTGATCGATAATGATCCCCAGCCAGGAAATACAGAATGGGGTCTATACAGCTGTTCACGCTGGCCAGCGGCCGGGTGATCTTATAGGCAAAGTTGATGATGTTGAGGCTTTCGCACTTCACATCCAGCAGGCGAGAGGTGTAGTACAGGGTGCGTGTGATGTGGAACGGTACAAAGCACACAGCGAACACCACCAGAACCACTATGATCAACTTGATGGATTTCTGCCGCGAGGCCCCCTGCTGGCTGGGGGACAAGCCTCGTCTGGGCCGACAGAGAGCTCGAGCCATCTGGCAGTAACATACCATAATAACCAGGAAGGGAATGGCAAACAGCAGCACCATGACAATGGAACTGTAGTGAACGTACTCTTCGAAGGCCTCCGGGTGAGTGGTGTCATGGCACAGCATGTCGTTGTCCCGGGTAGTGGTAGTAACGAAGATCAGGTTGGGCACCAGGCACACAGTCACCGCTGCCCAGACAAGGCCACACACCAGGTGGGCGTGGTGTGACTTCACCAGGGTGAGAGCCTTAATGGGGTGGCAGATACCCAGGTAGCGGTGGACGCTGATGCAGGTGAGGAAGAGGATGCTGCAGTAGAGGTTGGCGTAGAACAGGAAGCGGACTATCTTGCAGGCGGCCACACCGAAGGGCCAGTGGCTGCGGTTTCCATAGTAGTAGATGAGCGTCGGCAGCGACAAAACGTACAGGAAGTCCGACAGCGCCAGGTGGAACATGAAGACTGTGCTGGTGTTCCACGGACGCATCTTGGTGATAAACATCCACAGAGCGACAGAGTTGAGCACTAATCCCAGGACACATACCAGGCCATAGGACAAAGGCAGCAGGATGTACTTAAACTCCTCATTGAAACGACAGCTGTCATTGGAATACCCAGAGGAGAAAACGGAGTGGTTCTGTGGCAGGTTGCTGTAGATGGTAGAGATCATCTTCTCTGTCTGGTACCAAGGCTTTGGCTACATGCAATATATGTAGAAATGTTACAAAATCTCTGTCTGGGACGTCTCTGTCGGGACAACCCCCCACCACCCCCCAAAAAACGGAACGTTAATAAAATCGTAATTTCACTTCAAAAGTGTTTTCTACTCATTTTCGTGACTTTTCATGATTGAGAAAAAGACAGTCTGAAGTGTGGATCTGTCCTGGAGAAGGGTATGGTAAACTGTAAATATAGTATCAAGAGATGTCGTGCTCAGTCATGGAATAAGCTCATGCTTTGCCCACTCGATTTGTAAAACATTTTTGGGTAACCGGTTCATTCTTACGTAACTAGCTGTACACGTGTTTTGAATGTGTTATTTGAAGTATATAAAGCGAACTTACCCAATATCATATGACCAACTCATGAAAGTTTGGGGAAAATTCGTCAAGTGACCGCTCCTCCAGGCGAACTGTTGAAAGTGTGCGCAAAGGATAACAATATACCCTCTTCAACTTTCCGTCCGCCCCCCTTATAGCTGAACACGACTACTTTACGGTGTCATGTGTCAGAACTACTCGTCAGTGCCAATGGCATTCAATCACGTATTAATTTTTCTGGCTTTTCAGATTGTGGTAGATAAAAGACGATGCTGGGAAAATACTTTATTCCAAGTCCTTGTCGAAGTCTTTATCACAATTTTGTTACACTGCTATAGTTTCACATGATTATGCATCTTGCTGTACATGCTAGACCTACAAGAATGGGCTACTGAGAAAACACTTACAACTATGGTGACAACAGATTCTGAGTTTTTAGTAGACTTCTTGTCTGCTTTGCTGTCTCTTCCTTGTACTATATATGTTACTCTCTGTATTCCAAACGTCCTCCCTTCAAATCAGTTACTAAGACACACCCTTAAATTGTTTCCTATAAAGTTAATGTTTAGACACTACTGTAAAAAAATAAAATGATCAACGTTTAACATTTACATTCAGGTTAAAAAGTCCAGTCTGGATCAAGTATTGTCTATGTATTTTCCACATCATCTACCAGAGTGACACCTCAAATGGCAGTAATAACATTATAAAACATGATCATAAAGACATAAATGTGGGAAGGATGAGCTACTCAACAGTTACACCACATAGTTGCACATGCCAGATGGTTCCATGCAGCTAATAAAAAATAAGACATAGACAGCATTGGACCAAATGTATCATGTCATACCGGACACGAATAAGAGTTTCACTATTGTTGATCTATCAACACCATACATACCACCAACCATGTCCTCTGCATTACTTTTAAATCCTGTACGCAGCCCTAAACCTCTTTATAACACATCTACCATAAAGGTAAATGCATGTTTTTGAAAAGGTTTGTCAACAGAGTTATTGTATTTCTGCTGTATTGTGTGTTTTTGGTGTGATAACACTGACGGGCATACTGATGTACTTGCAGAGGAAATGCCTTATGTAGCCCCGTGTATTTAATCTGTATAGAACAGCTAAGATTCCTGCCAGTTTGCTGACTCATGTCCTGCAGTTAAGAAAATGCCTATCAATCACCAATTATCCCACGTTGCAGATTTTCAAAAGAAAAATAACAAAATATATTGAAGATAATTTTCACTCACACACATAGCAGGATGTAGTCTAGACTGTGAATACATGATGCAGAAGTGATGTGTTGCGTATATAATATCTCAAAGGTCAGATTTGTTATGTTGAGGGGATGTTCTGTAATTACTTTTCTGCATTCCTTCATCAGAACCTGTGGCAAGGCAGCCAATTGGAGATCAGAGGATTGAAGAGAGGTCAGTGAAGCCCCTCCTTCCACCTATCCCCTTCCTATGGAAACTGGCTCCTGACCCTGAGACAATTCAAAGCTTCTGTGCGTGTGTGTGTGTGTGTGTGTGTGTGTGTGTGTGTGTGTGTGTGTGTGTGTGTGTGTGTGTGCGCAGTATGGTCAGACAATGGCTCAGAAGTCTATGCAGAGTAAAAGTACATAGAAAAACAGACATTGTCTGTCAGGGCAAAATAGCTAGTCAGCAACAGGACTGAGTTTTTATAGTAAGCAATCGTGTTATATGAAGCCTCTGAATGGTATTGTATGCTCTGTGTCAGTTCGACCTGTCCTTGTATGAAACAGCTTCTTAGCATTTGCTGTTGTTATCGACAGTGTGTTTAGACATGGTCCCAAATATCCCAGAATCCTAAGAGCTGAACTGGGAGTCATGAGTCCCAAAAAACGTAGTGAATTAACACAAAAAGATCTTGTGGGGACATATTCAGGCCCCGCAACTATATCTAGAGGGGTTTTAGGGATTTAGGCTTATGGTTACAATACGTTTTAGGGATCACACCATTTTGAATGGCAGTGAATTATCAGTTCCCACTTGGATAGTCAAACAGACCTGTGTGTGTTTTCATGTGTGTGAGAGTCCATGAGTTTTGGCCCGTCCACAAGGCTGCCGTCTCTTCGGTCATGGACACATACCTTCCTGCCAGTCAGCATAGAGGGATGTGTTAGGTTTTGTTATAATAAGTAACTGAGGGTTACACACACATACACACATGCAAACACACACACAAACACACACATGCAGGTTTTTCTGGATATACCAGGGAACCAGAGACCAATCTCTCTACGTAGAGAGATTGGTCTCTGTCTCTACCTGTCTCTACCTGTACCAAGCTTTGCTTGTCCCTATACACATACACAATTGCATGACCTGTTTTACAGAAAAGTTTATTTTCTTGTAAATATCCTTTTAGGTCTGTGATGTAAGACATTTTCATGAGAAAAAGTGAGAGCGGTTAAGACGGTCGGTTCATGTGGTATTTCAACTAGAAAGTGGTGACTAAGTTGTGTCTTGAATAAAGGAAACTAAATTAGGCGTGTAGAAAATGAAGTGTGAACTGATGAGAATTGACCTAAAGCATACAGAACATATAAATAGCTGTGAATACGGCCACTGAACAGTTATTTATCACAGCCATGTTCCATAGACTGTTCATTTTTATAAGAGGTGGAGATCTTCTAACATTCATAAAGGTTGCATATGTGTCCTCAAAAGATGACCAGAATGTTTTTTTTCCAAGTGTTATTCAGTCAACCATGTTTGTCGTCATAGACTTCGAAGTAAAAAGGTATTAAGACCTATTGAGTGAATATTATTTTGTTTTATATGGAGAAGATGATGCAGTCTGAGATAATAAACACCTCAGTTGTTAAATCTCCTCAGTGATCCATGAGCCAACCTGCAAACATAATCTGTTTCATCATGTTATGATATACAACGGTACTTAGGAATGATTGGCTGGACCTGATGTTAGTTTCCTCCAGGATCACAATGACTCTTATTGAGAGACTTGTTGCTCTTGTTGGTTAGTTGTAACTGACTTAAAATTATTGTACACACTGTGAATTTTATTATTGTTGCTTCCTTTTTCTACAAGTACACTCTTGCACCTCTGAGGTTCATGTTGTTTAATTAACTTGTCTAACTACATGCTCTTATGGTTCTTCCCTTTGGGGCTTATTTGTTTTTTCAAAATGTATGCTTCATGTTTTGGCTACCCGCAATGTTTGGGTCTATCTCATTGTTATGATCAGTGACCTATGCACTTTTGTAAAGCTCTCTCTTGGAAGTCGCTTTGGATAAAAGCGTCTGCTAAATGCATAAATGTAAATGTAATGTTATGTTACGATCAGGTGAAGATTTACAGATTCTTTCCTATTCGATGTTAGATCGGGATAACTTTCTCAGAACTCAAGTCATCAACCAAAAGTCATATAAATAGGGAGTGACTGTGTACGAAGCCACAAAGACAGCACCACCGGGGTGCGGAGCCTGGCAGGTGTCAGGCAGGAGTTGAACATCCTTCACGGTTGCATGGCTGCATACACAGACACTCTGGATCTCTCAGTCAACAGTTGATTTTATGGATTTGATGTCATTTCGTTTCAGAAGGCAGTAAAACAGGTCCACACTGGGCACAGTCACTGATTAAGTGATGAGATAATAACAGTTTCCAACAGTAAATATGTACAGCTATACATTTCATGCTCTGTGGGGTTTGTAGAGGGGTTTTATAGGTTGCGAGCAGACCTCTATAGGAGGAGAGAAGATGAAATGGTACAGGGGGATATGAGGCATGGAGATGGAAAGTAAACACTAACCCCTGGTGAGTGTGGAGAATGGTGGGGGCGGGTTAATACCACAGACCAGGTTAGAGTCACAAACTGAATTGTGAATTTAACAGGCATTTCTCTGTCAAGGCTAGACTGGTAAACTTATAAGATCAGTATCTGTATTGGGATATGTGCCCTGTCTGTTGTCTATCTGCATACAGACAAATATGTTTTAACAGTACTGATTTAGTAAGTGAGGAGTAGACAAGGGCTAGAGGTTACTTGGAGATCACTGATGCTGTCATCTGACAACAATACAGTCTATAGTTTCTGTGGGTTGAAGTCAGTGGCAGCAGGTTCCCTCTGATGGACCTGGGTGTGTTGGGTGTCTTCTCACTGCCAGGTCAGTCCCATATTCTAGGCAGGTTCTCCAGGATCCTCTGTCGGTGCGAAGGGTTTATCACCCCAGCAGCATGCAGATCCTCCTCTGTTATTCCACTAAAGAGAGAGGTCAAAGTTCAATTCAATCTAGACTACTGATATAAACTGAGCTCGTTCTTATTTAGGCTCTAACAATACATGATATGAACCTGAAGTAGTGGAGATCGTCCCAGCCATTGAGACTGAGCCCCAGGGTATATCTCTGGAGTCCCAGCATGCTGAGCAGCTCTTGTACTGTCTCTGGAGCCCCATGGTGGATGCACATCTACAAACATCAACAATATCAATGAAAAAAAATGCATTGTGATTAAGATAGTTTGTCCTTACAATGGGGGAGCTACTGGACTGGTTCACTGGCACATCCAGCACTTACCTCATCCTCCCAGCTGCAACCCCTCTCTGTAACCCTGGCTGGGCCATTCCTCGGGGCTGACCTCTGACCGGCCGTGGCGGACCCTTGGTGGTACGAGGGGAAGAAGTCCACTTCACTGAGAGATTTGGCGATCTGCAGGGCGGTGAGGGAGCTGTCCCCTGGAGTCCCAGCCGGAGGCTCCACCACCCAGGGGTCCGAGGCCAGACAGAGGGCCACGCGAGTGGATACATAGGGGTACAGAGAGGGGGTCTTACCGCCCTGGACCAGGTCGGTCCGCTCATATCTCATGGGTTCCCTCCTGGTTGTCTCTCTGTAGATGGTTGAGTGGTTCATGTACACGTTCCTCTGGTTCTTGACCGGGAGGATGGCGTCCTGGACAGCATTGTTTTTACCAGCCCTGGGTGGTGAGGGCTGGTCCTGGTACAGGGAAGTAGTGCTGTTTGGGGGTGAGGGCATGGGAGGTGGGTCTTTAGACGGGAAGAGCTGATAGGAGGAGTTTGTCTGAGTTGAAGGAAGTTCATTGGTTGAGGAGTAGTGCGGCAGGATGGCCGGGATCTCGATCTCTGTGAAGTCAGACCTGCGGGTCGAATTCCTGTTGGCGCCCCACCGCCCCGAGAGTTTGGGGAGCTGCAGAACCTCGTTACCTGACCAAACAACCTGAGGGTCCCTGCGATGGGGCGGGGCCTCCTCCACTTTGCTGAGCACTGGAACGCCCTCAAAGATGAAGTAGGCGGGGTTAGTGTAGCTGCTGGCAGTGGTCTTAGGAGGAATGGCAGATGATCTGAAAGGAGTGTACAGAAATGTTAATCAACATTTCACATCTTTCTTTCCCATGATCAGATATGGTTTCAGAATGGGAGTTGTTACCGGCTGAATGGAGCTCGAGTCGACTGGGGAGACAAGCGACCCCTCACCACATCCTTCTCATCTTTCTCAAAGCAGAACCATTCTGAAAGAAGAGCGAGAATGTGCTCACTGGTTCACCAACTGTGTTAACGGGGTGGAGGGGGAGGCAAGCTTGCCTTGAAATTTGTGTATTTGTGTGTGTGTGTGTGCCACATGTCCTGACCTGGGGGGCACACCCTCTCTTTCCAGCGAGGGGCTCAGGATGCATCTGGTCAGCCAAAGTGGAGCCAAAAGAGGAAACAGTAGCAGAAACCAGCAAAGGCACAAGACATTGGCCATTGAGGAACCAAATAGAGGAAGCAATGGATGATACATAGCGGAACCAGGGAGCACCGGGGCGCTTGCTACACAAGACCAGTAGAAAGTGATAGTGCAAGCAGAGGTGGAGCAGGAGAGGAGGCCCTACAGCAAAGGCGGTGGTGGTGGTGGGAGCAGGCTGGGGGGGTGGGCTGACCAACCATAGATCTTCTCCCGCGTTCCTCTCCTGTCCTTGGGCACGTGGACCCGGACCCTCCCCCTGATGGAGCCCATCTCCTCACCTCGGTGGCTCAGAAACGTCTCAAACGGCTCAGACGCGCCGACGAGGGAGCGCAGCGCCACACAGCACTCACCTGTAGAGGGGGAGCAAGGTAGAAGGTCAAAGGTCCCTGAGGGGACAGAAGGTCCCCACCTCATGGTTGGGGCGTTATGAAGGAGGGAGAGTAAGGGAGGGGCCAGTGACGAACCATATGACTCGAAGCCATCACATGACTTGATGGACAACAGCAGGTGCTGATCCTGAAGATACTCCATGTCAGAGATGATTGGAAGAAGCTACGAACACAGACACACTCTTTCATTTATCAATGGAATGAGAGTTGATTCAGATTTCTCCTATTGGCTAAGTTAATGGATTACTTTGGGCAGCTGTTTAGTGGACCAGGCCAGTTTCAGGAAGCCAGGCACATCACAGCTTTGTGAGTCATTCTCATTAGAGCGCCGAATCTCTGCACACACAAATAAGAAACTCACTCAGTAACAACATGACCCACCCTAATTGAATCAGTGAATTGACCCCAAAGTGAAAACATGATGATTGAATGACTTAAGACCTTCTAAGCAGGACGAATGGAGCTCAATGAAGAACTTGGCTTTGCTAGCTGTCTTCACAATGGCCTCAACCACCTCCAGCTCAATCCAGGCTCGCTCCATGCTCAAGTTTGGGTCTGAAACGACGGATGCATACGTATCACAGAACTAGATTTAGCAAAGGCACTGAATGCCATTTAGAATAATGCGGGTGCCATTGTGTTTGTCTCCCGACAGACTCACCTATTTTTGAGACGTACTGTGATGTCACACCAACTTGGAAGGTGGCGAACACTGGGGAGTGGTCGCTGGTGAAGATGTCATCAGTACAACCTGAGAAGGTGAGAAGATGTCATCAGTACAACCTGAGAAGGTGAGAAGATGTCATCAGTACAACCTGAGAAGGTGAAAATGTTGGCAGATTTTTAGAGGGGGTTCTTCACAGAGTCCACGAGTGAGAGCCACAAGAAGGAAAAGAGTCAGTGTGTATGCAACCCGCAGACCAAAGCAGTAGGAGTTGACCCTCGAGTGAACCTTCACATTGTTGTTTTACACAAAAGAAGTGATGAAAGAATATTAAAAAAAATGTCCTATCTGGGAAGGCCACAGAAACAAACATTGTATCCCATATTTGAACTTTCAGTCACCACAATGTCAGTGCTCCTTGGCATTCAGAGACCTTCCAAACCTACCGTAGGAGGTACAAGTGATGTGTGTGTCTGGGTAGCTTTTCCACAAAACACGGTCACACCACGAAGGCACATTGACACGCACCTGCAAACAAGCAGTTGGGATTTGTCTGTCAGCAAAATGTGTGTTTTATGTGGGTGTGCCAGGAATATGCATGAAAAGATTATTTCAGAATTATGCTTTAGACCCAGCCTGCTTGCCCAGCTGTACCAAACATACCTCTGCAAACCTAATAATAGCGGTCCTGACAGCTGCCATCAAAGCTACGGCCCCAAAGTGACCCCCCATAGAGATGGTAGGGTTACACATGTAAATATGTGTGACAGTGAGTTATGGGGCTTTATTTAGAATGTGTACAATGTGTGGTTCCTAAGGCCAAGAGTCCCAACTTAACATTAAGGTAACATCCAATGTGATCAAAAGAATAATGGAGATTACATTTTCTGGATTACTAAAATGTTATTGAGATAACATGGATCTGCACGGTGACTCGGGTGCCCTTCACAGTAGTGGCTACATTATGAGGAAGGGGCTATGGTGGACTGAAGGTTGCAACAGTGACTAACCCCGGACGTCTTGTATTTCTGCCATAGGTAGCAGTCCCTGGACCCCCGCTCATATCTGTAGGTGGGTGGGAACTCAATCTTCTCCTCCTCTTAAACAGGACAAGGAGAAGGACAAAGAGAGAACACAACAGATGAAGGATGAAAGGGGATTGCATTCAGTCAAGAGGAGGATTAAATCATTGATTGAGATATCGTAAACATAGCATCGGTCCTCCTCGTCAACTCTTACAATCTTAGCAGGTGAACACAACTCACTGAAGTTGAGAAAGGCTTTCCTCTTGTGCCTCTCTCTGGTCAGCTGGTCGGCACACATCAACGCCTCAAACTTTCGCTTGGACACGTGCTTCAGTATGTCCTGCACCTCCAGGTCCAGGCGGTAGTTGAGGTCTCCACACCAGAAGAGGTGTGTGAAGCGCAGGCTGATATCAAACGAACTGAGCTGCTTGTCCCCTAGAGACAGCAGGCGTAGGATGTCCGCACAGTTCTGGTTCCTCCTGACAGAAACACACACACTTCCATTCAGGGGCTGAAGAAACATCACAGCAGTTGTATCTGCTCAAAGGAAAACGTCAGAGGAGACAAAACCTGTCCCAGTCTTATATTAGTTCATATCTGTGTTTTTCAACTCGCATGTAATCTATGAAGGAGCAAGTATGTAGGCCAGTAAAGGGTGTTAGGGTGTCTACCTAAGTACTTTCTCACTCCCAGAGGTCAGATGGCAGTTAACAAAGCCAAAGGAGGTTCCGCTGAAGAGGAAGGAGATCCCGACAGCACCCTTGTTTCCTGGAACACACATAACAACCCTGGAATTTAAAACAGAACTATTAATCACGCCCTGATGTTTTTGTCTGGTAGCCATAGGCTAGTTAGTGTGTGTGTGTGTGTGTGTGTATGTGCTATAATTTATCAAGAGGGAGATTATGGGGGTGTTAATGTCCTCTTTGGATCACCGTACCCAGTGTGTTCCCCAGGCCCGTCTTCACACTGGCTGTGTTCACATGGCTGATGCGGCTCTCGTGCTCTGGCTTCACAAACACAGCCAGCTTCATGTTCCACAGGGACTGCACTGCCACCTTCAGAACAGAGAGAAACACCCCTGTTACATGGCCCACCACAACACCACAGCTTCAGTGACGGTCAAAAGGAAGATATCTTGAAATAGGATCACAGACTGACAATAAAGACAAAGAAGATAACGGATTGACATAATAAACATTGGGTCAAAGAGGGAGGAGATCTACCCACCTGTTTGTAGTGGAAGTGCGTGTGACCGTGCAGTGTGGCCTTGACATGCTCCGTCCACTCCCTCTCACCCTGCGGGTTCTCCTGGGTGCCCAGGGCGTAGACGTCGTGAGGGAGCAGAGCGGTGGAATCATCCAGCGTCCGGCCCAAACCACAGCAGGTCACCCAGGACTGCAGGCTGCGAGGGGGCGGGGAGCCACCTGGATGCAGCACACACACGTTCACACACACACCATACCACACACACCCTGATTTCTGAGCATGACTCCTTGTACTACTTTAATATGAATATTTGATGTTTCATCCGTTTCATCCCTTTCATCCTTCAATTTAAAATGTAATCCATCAATTAGTCTAATGATTGAAATTGATAATGATTGGCATGACTGTCTTGAACAGTGTGAGAAAGAGTGTGTCGCAAGGAGTGTGTGTGTTGGGTGTGTTACCCATGTTCCAGGTGCCCACGAACACAGAGATGACATCAGGCTCAGTCAGCTGGGAGTGTCTGGTCTTCATCACCTGCAACAGCTGACAGAAGGCTTCTCGCTTCTGATTGGAGAAAGGTGGAACACGCTGACGTTGCTCATTCAAGAAAAAGAACATTGTGCAGAACATGTAGGAATGAGAAGCAAAGAAAAGGCTTGGCTGAGGAGGTCAGGTGGTTATGTGCTGGCTCTGTCTTACTCGGGCACTCTCAAACATCAGCTCTCGTGGTGTGTTGTGATGACTGTCCACCACCATGCGGAGCTTGGCCGAGCTGCTCTGGAACTTGACAAGCTGCAGAACTAACACACACGCACACACACACAGCCCACACATACACAATCAATTATCAATGTCACGCTTCCACATTTTAGTCAGAATTTGGATGTTTTTGTTAGATCTATTGGGCTCTCACTGCGCTCATGTGAGACCGTCTCCACCCGGAACGAGCCAGTTTTCCTGTCGAACAGCAGTACTCCCGTGTCTACATCCACTGACACTGTCTGTCTGCCATACCGCACCATCTTCACCTGGACACACACACATACACACACACAGTAGCAAAACACAGCTAAGGGTTTAGTTTCGTACAACAAATCCCCTTTCCCACCCACAGAACATCCCAAACTAAATGTCCTAATGTTTTGACAACATGTATAACATGCGACACCCCTCCCCTTTCCTTCCTAACTCTACCTGAAAGGAGTGAACAGGTGTAGGCCTGGCATGGCTCTTGGCCACAGGAGCAGGGGATGGCTCGGGGGGAGGGGCAGGCTGCACAGCCAGATTGTGATTGGTCACGGCATCTTGCAGAGCATTCAACACCTGCATGTGAAGAGCACAAAGTACTCTGGATCATCAGTTGGGTGACTCCCAAGGTTCAAACTGATCTGAGAGACTGTAGCGGGCATCTAGGGCAAAGACACTGTGTGAGCAGTACACACCCTCTTCTCCAGGGACGAGAGAAGACTGACTAAGGCTGAGATCTTAAACAGCAGGTTGTCCATCTCCACCTCCGGAACCAACCCCAAGTTCTGCAGTGTAACAAGTGCGGATGAACAGCACAGCAGGGGGTTACATAAAATAAATATAAACATTTACAGTATGTCCATGTGTCATAGTTCAGCCATACTAGTACTAGTACGAGTGCAGGAGTACATTTTCAGTACTCAAAGTGAAGTTTCTTCATTAGTTCACTAGGGGGGGTAGTAAATCAGGTTTGTTTGACACAAATCCCCACAGATATGAATCCCTCCAGAGCCAGCCTGGCATACTGAACCGGTGCAGCACCTGTGAGTTGGTCAGAGGGCAGGTGGGATGATCAAACACTTTGGCCAGGGTCTCCAGACTGGACAGGGTCAGGTCGATCTCACTGTGGATCGATGAGTTTCATACATCAGTACCTGGACCATAGCATTCTTACAATGATGCAAACATTGATGGTTTTCAAAGTTTTTTTCAAAGTCTACAGGGGCATGGAGACAGGTGCGGATGTACCTGTGGAGGCCCTGGCAGGCTGTGCCCAGGGTACGGTGAAGGTGGCGCAGCCGCGGTGCCCCCCTGCGGACTCCCTCCATGTCCATGGGCAGATCACTGCGGAGGTACTCACTGAGCGCGCTCACCACCTCGCTTGCCAGGCTGCAGCACCAGGGGAGGAGATTGCCAACACATAGTGCAAAATAATGAACCATAATCTCTCCAAAACCTAAAAGCTATCTATTACTACCAGGTACACAACTACCTATCTAGATAACCAACAACCTTTTGACTTTGGATTCGTTTTTAGCAGACAATTTTATCCAAGCGTTGAACAGGGATCTATTCACAATTGATCTATTCAAAATGGATCTGTTCATAGTGGATCTGTTCATAGTGGATCTGTTTATAGTGGATCTGATCCAGGAACATCCTTTGCTGTGTTGTGCTAGACTGTGGTAAACAGCTGTGTTGTGCTAGACTGTGGTAAACAGCTGTGTAGTGCTGGACTGTGGTAAACAGCTGTGTTGTGCTAGACTGTGGTAAACAGCGGTGTTGTGTAATGGGGTTCCGTACCTGGGAGTGCAGAGTTCCTGCAGTCTGTGGAGGAAGAGGGTGTGGGGGGGAGGGGTGGCGGCAGGCCCAGTAGGAGGGGCTGGGTTGGCTGAAGAAGGAGAAGAACCGCTTCCCGGCTTCTCTTCATCGCCATCTGTATCATCTTAAAACTATGAGAATATCTCTGACATCGCACATTCTCAAACTAATTACAGACTTCCATTCCCAAAGTACTCTGTATGTGTGCTGAAGGTTTGCTTATGTGAGATATGTGTGTGTTGTGAAGGAAAGGGAGGGAGACCTACCTGAGCTGTCATCCCCAGCTTCAGAGTCTTGTCCAACAGGGTACCGCAGGGGTGAGACCAACCCCTTATGGGGGTTCTGGTACCCCAAAACCAGATCCCCCAGTGTACGGAAACAGTTCACCTGAACCCCTTGAGTTGTCTAAAGGTAAAACACAAACCCATGCATGCACACACACACACACACACACATACACACACACACACACACACAACAGACTATGTGTACATTACATGTACATCTGTGAATACTGCAGGCACACCAAACAAAGTCCTGAAAGGTTCGACTAAAAACACACCATGACTAAACACTCAAATATTAAATTTCACTTATGTCAGGAAGCTGACAGAATACAGAACAGAGCCATGAATGGAGGAATACAACTTTTTCTCCAAAGCTAACAGCTAACAGAACCGTAATATCACAGACGGTTTATATAACCTGCATTCTGTTACTCAGCTGGTACGATTCAAAGACAAAGTAATTAACACATAAAACACTCAGAGACTGCAGGTAAGTCTGTTCTGATATCTGAAATTGATTTAGCTAGTTGTTGCTGTTGTTGCTAAATTCAATAAATTCAAGGGGGCAGAGCTTCAGCTCCTTCAGGCGACATGCCCCCCCAGTATCAAGCAGAGAAGACTGCTGATTTTCTCACGATTTCAAAGTGTAATTTAACATACTTGTCTGTGTTTTTTTTCATTCGATTTTGGATGGGTAGTTAACAACACATTCTGTAGTTAACAACACATTCTGTGGTGTGATGAATTTAAAATAATTTTCAGTTCTGCTTTACAGCATCTTTAAGTGTTTAAAAGTGTCTATGTGTGTCACTATGCTGTATTCAAGTCTCTATATGTCTTGGTCAGGACCACTAGTCAATCTGTTTCTCAATAGGGAAAAAAAAAAGTTTCCTTCCTCAGTTTGCATGACAGAATCTTATCTAAATTAGGGTCCTGTGGGTTTCAGAAAGCCCACTTTTTATCCTCAGGACGTGGGCCTCATTCTGGCAAGTGTGGCTACTATAAAGTGTATTAAACCACTTCACTGCCAGTGCCCTATTTACTGTGGTGTACACCCTTACTATAAACAGACAGCACCACAAACAAACACACGCTCCGTCAACCTACAAACACAAGTGTTTAATGGCCTATAAAATGACAATATTCACACATCCACAGACACACACACACACACAGACACCAGTGTCAAAAAATATCACCCAAATACACGCTTTGATGCCACTCAAAACACAGACACACTGACACAGGCCAGGAATTCCACAAACCCAGGGCCGTGGAGCACAGATACACACAGCACGATTACAAAATAATGACCCCTTTTCTTTTTGTCTTATTCCAGAGATTATTGTTTTCATTTCGCAGCTGAAGAAACCATTTGTGGCAGCAGTGACCTGTTTCTAACAACAGAGACTCTCACTGAATGATACTTTTTTATTTTCTATTTCACAAAAAGCTCTTAAAAATAGAGGAAGTGAGTGACAATGGAGGTTGAGAAAGACAATTAAAACCCCCTATGACATAGCCAACCTTCTAAGTAAATACAAGTAGTAAAATAATCCATCACTGTCCACTGTATTGGCTGCTTGAAGCTAATCTACTCATGGGAAACTTTCACTAGCTTCAGTGGAAAACTGATGAAATAGTACTAATACGTGGAGGGGAACAGCCCTTCTCTCAAAACAGAGCGAGTCTGTGGTGTCTCCTGGTCGGAGCCCTGTTAAACAATTGTGAGACAAGCTTTACTGAGCTCTTTGGAGTTAACATGCTTGAGGAATGCTTGGGCTGGCTTGTGGTCTGCCACTTCACCGGTATTTGTTAGCGTGCGTTTTGTTCTTTTCTGAAATTGGGACCAGACACAGTCAGTCTTAGAAGAACTAGTCCATTATATCCAGTTACCAGCCACAGATACACACCCAACTAACCCACACATACTACGTAATACAAACACAGTTTTATGTCTAGAACACACATGCACAAACAAGCTCACACACACACCTACACATGCACACAAATAAACAGACCCAGCCCCTTGTGGGTTTTCAGTATGGTGTATTGTGGACATGGTCAGTGACCCATTGCGTGGGTGCTGCAAGAATCTGTGTGACACCCACCCATACACACACACACACACACACATGCACAGACTCATAAACACACACAAGCACAAACATACACACACACACACAGTTTCCTCTGTGTCCTGCTGAGGTCATTAACCAAGCACGCGGCCACATGGCAGTGAGGCCAATCACATAACAAGCCTGCAGCAGTGGTGGCAGACAGAGGACAGCATCAGAACACACCCAGCTTTGTTTCTCTTCTAACTGACCAGAGGCCCCGCGGCTCCACACCACTCCAGTTGTCCTACTAAAGCACAAATTGATGTTTCCATTGTATTTGATGAGAGTTGATGAATCATTGTCTGTGTGTGCTGATTGCCTAGCAGAACCAGATTCTACAAACAATGATATGAAGAGTTTACTGCTGTAGCAGTTTTAGGAGAAGCGTTCTACAGTACTCTTGGAATTATTCTGTTAGGGTGTCTTCTTCTTTGAGCTAGCCAGAGCAGCAATATGAATTGCTGCTCTAACAGATTCAGGAAATGAGTCCTCCTCCATGGCTCTGAGAGCAGCTGCTCACTCACCTGAACTGCAAGAAGGCCGTCTGCATCAGGGAGGATACGATAGGTGTGAACATGGCGCTGGAACCTGCAAAAGAAGAATATAAACACTTATACATTGTGCGTAGACAGAAAACCGTTTAAGGCCTTTGAGAAGAAATTAGGTTTAAAGGCAGAAAGTTTTATGGGGGTTGGGGTGGAACAAGGACCAGATGTGCTGCGCTTGTTAGGAATGTTTCTTGTGTTTCTTAACTTTACACCAGGGGCTTCACACCTCACTCATGGAGCACACAGGTCTCTCTTTAAGATATTACAACTTTCACGGAGGTAGGAAGTGCCTGACATAGACTTTGTAGACAATGTCATTGACCACCTTGTCTATTCTCGTGTTGGATCATATACTCCAACATACCATGGAATGAGGAAGTTTATGAGCCAACCACAATACAAAAGGTACAGTGAGGAAACAGAGACAAGACAAAGCCCAGAATACAGAAGCGAGAGAATAGGAGAAGGAATGAGATGAGGAGCGAGAGGTTGGGGGGGGGGGCAGCATGAGAGAGAGCACATCAGCATGAGCAGGGCTCAGCTTTCAGGAATGTGCCTGGCTCAAGCCGATGAGCGCAGAGAGCCGTGCGGTCACCAGAGCTCCCGCCCTCTTCCAGGCCCTGGGGCCCTCTGAGTCGGGCTGGGGAAGCCGGGAGGGGAAGAGGGAAAAGGGCCAGTCTGGAGCCGGGGTACAGCTCAACGAACAGGTCTGAGTTTGAAGTATGGAGAGAGAGAGAGAGAGAGAGAGAGAGAGAGAGAGAGAGAGAGAGAGAGAGAGAGAGAGAGAAGAAGCGAGAGAGAGAGAGAGAGAGAGAGAGAGAGAGAGAGAGAGAGAGAGAGAGAGAGAGAGAGAGAGAGAGAGAGAGAGAGAGAGAGAGAGAGAAGCAGCGAGAGAGAGAAGCAGCGAGAGAGAGAGAGAGAGAGAGAGAGAGAGAGAGAGAGAGAGAGAGAGAGAGAGAGAGAGAGACAGAGACAGAGACAGAGACAGAGACAGAGACAGAGACAGAGACAGAGACAGAGACAGAGACAGAGACAGAGACAGAGACAGAAAAGCAGCTAGAGAGAAACAGAATCCCAGCCATCTGATGGAGTTGACAGAGGAACAGACTGCTGAAGCTATTCTCTAACCCAGACACACAGACACGAGCATGGAGACCCAGCTCAGCTGAAGGACTGAGGAGAGTTCACACAGCAACACAGTGTGGAGGGGGGGGGGGTGCATGTATGTGTCGATGTGAGTGTGAGGCTCACAGGGAAATAATGCCCATGTTGCTGGTTGACAGGAGCAGAGGGGAGTGGCTCACACACACACACACACACATATGACTGAGCAAATGTGTCTGCTTTCGTGTGAGTGTGTGCTTGTGTGCATGTGTACTGTATATACTGGATGTGTGTGTGTGTCTGCAGGAACGGTACTCACAGTACACACAGGGCGTAGGCTCCAGGTACAGACTCACTGTCCCTAACAAGGAAGCTGCCATCCCTCCCTCCTCGAGCCAGCAAATCCTCTGCATGCACACGGCTGATGTCCCGGTGATACCAGGCCGCTGTGGCCATGATGATGCCAGCAGTCAACCCTCCGTCGTCCGTGAGGAGAGTGTCTGTTCTCCAACGTTATCCACAACAATGTCTGACAGACACACATAGACACACATGGCGATGAGAGACTGTCCAATGAGGAGCTGTCGTTGTGTGGTACTCCGGTGGGTTCAGAGCTTTCCCATCATGCTCCTCTCCCCAGTCAGTTCCAGTAGAATGCCACTGGGTCAGACATAAGGGAGAGGTGTGAAGCGTTAATAGGACTCCCCCAGACCAGGGTAGTCTGTGTGTGTCCTCAAATACAACAGTTCCTTCTTGATGAGCTCTGGTCCACCTCGCTCAGCAGAAATCGCTCATTCCCCTTAGCGAGGGTTTGTAGCTCCCTTTTCTATAGAAACAGACGAGTCTCCCAAGTAGACAAACAATGAATTACAATAAAGAGAGCGAGAGAGAGAGAGAGAGAGAGCTATAGGAGAGAGAGACCAGAAGAGAGGACCAGCAGGGTATGAATGAAGCCTAGCCCTCCTGACGCAGAGAGAGGATGTAGTCTCCCCACCACAAACACAGCCCTCCTGCTGTGTCCTAAATGAAAAAAAAACACATGCAAACAGTATAGGAAAGAAGAACTAAGAACAGCATAAGCAGTGACAATCAGCTGCACACAGCCCTCACAGACACCCCACATGAAACTGAACCAGCCATGCGACAGAAACCAGACAAATTCAAATGATTTTCCAGTTGTTTCTCCATATAAGGGAAAGAGAGTAAAAAAAAAGTTCAGCTGATGATTGCTGCCTCTCTCTCTCTCTCTGACTCCTTCTTGCTCTCTCTCAGGTCATATGTTGGCTTCGATAGCGTGAGGCTGTGCTGCGTGCAAGTGTGTGTGTGTGTGTGTGTAGGCAGCGTTGTGTCCTCGTGGTGGTGTGTCCAGTGTGTCTGCAGGGTGTCGTCAGAAAGGAGGGCAGAGGACAGCTCCAACAGCCCTCGGCCCAGGCACACAGAGGAAGTTACTGGTTTACAAAGGAAGGGATCGAAGGAAAAAAAGAGAAAAAAAACCCAGATGCAGCCTGGAGAATTCCTGCGAGTGACTTCACTTCATCACTAGTGCGTGTGCCGGCCCTGCCAGCAGGCAGCTTCCTCTCCGGGGCCAGCCAGCCCTCCCTCCTCTCCTCCTCCAGACCCTCCTCTTCTCCTCCACCCTTCCCTCTGCTCCTCCTTCCCTTAAATCCAAACACAACACACAGTCTCGCGCATTCAGGTGGGCCGTTTTGGCTCAGACTCCAGCTGCCTCACTTCCAATTTCTCCTCTTCCTACTCAGTTGTTTTTCCTCTGTGCTGGCTTGCTTTTTCTCCTCCCACCCTCGCCCTCTCTTCCTCTCTCTTGCGCCGCCTTTCTTTTTTGTCATTGTTTCGGGTCTCCCAAAGCCCTTTTTCTCTGCCTCTTCTTAGTCCAAAAAGAAAAGCAGCCACCATATGGTTGTGATCATCCTTGACTTTCTGCACAAGTCTTATTTTTGTCCTCAGAAAACAACGCCCCTCCTGCCCTCCCTCCCTCCTCTCCCTCTCTTCTCCCTCCACTCCCAATGTTCTCCAAGGGGGAGTGGCTGTGGGAGTCTGCGGGCAGCTGTTTGGCTCCAGCTTTACTGTTTGCCTTTTACTACTCAGCAAAATCCGTCACCCCCCAACCACAGCCCCCATAATAGACTCATAATACACACAGACACACAAGACCGTTCCATCATCCAAACACCCCCCCCCCCCCCGGCTATAATGCATCTGTCATCTTCTAGATTCCTCTATGGGATTGCCTCTTTCTGTCAGTTGAGAGACCCCTGCCCCTCCAACACTCACTCTCTCTAACACACATACACATACACACACACACCCATACATAGATACATATATCCATACAATCCTGACACACAATCCTGGCTCCTATCTCCTCTCAGGGCAATCCCTTAGGTCGGTGTGCAGATGTAAGGTTATATGAGGGGACTGGTCAAATCCCCCTCACTCAACACAAAAAACTTCATACTGCCCCCTACTGGCAGATTTTCTGAACCTGAATAACATTTCACTGTCTTACAGTTTAAAGCATTCAATTACCCAAATGTCTCTTCTCTCAACTCAATGAAGTTGTTGTCAGTTTTCCTGGTCTATGCTCTGGTCTCTCCTTCCATATAATTTCTCCATCCATCCACTTTCCCAAGGTACTGTGTTTCTGCTAACAGGATTTACAGAAACTAAAAACAATGCATACTTGTATTACATACTTGTATTACTACCGTATATACTTGTATTATTACTGTCACTGTCATGCACTGTAAAAGGTACTTATTCTGGCCTTCCTAGAGAGAATGTTCCACTGCATCAGACAAGGTTTCTGTATCTGTTTCACATAGACATCCTTGCTGCCATGCAACACCAAGTGAGACAACATGCTGAAGAATTATTGAAGGTAAAGTTATGAGACACCTAAACGGAGACCATAAACCAGTTTCTCATCTCTTTTCAGACACTCTTTCTAAACAGGTCCTTTCAAAACCTAGCCATTTCAATCTAAGTATACTGACCTCTTGAACAACTAGTGGGGTTAAGGTAACACCAGGGTCCAGTAAACAGACATTATTGTCCGACTATTTAAAGTTTGGGCCTTAATTTAAGAGAGCTTAGCTGTAAGGGGATTACATGAAGACGTTATAGTTACTGCTTCTCCTGCAGGTAAATCTGCCTCAAATCACAGATCAGGAATAGCTTTGGAGCACCTTCACTGTCACCTGTTCTTGGTCCAGTATTACTTTCATCACAGTAGGCTATCTTAGTAGTGTCTGGAGACAGACATGATGACAGGATCTGGCTGTGACAACAACAACAACTGTGTGGACGATTCTGAGTAAAATATTGCCCGACCTCTCTTCTTCACTGGTACGGATCATGATGTTGGCACACTTTCCAGATTTAGGAACAACACGGCTGTAACAGCATTCCCTCTTTATGCTGGGACTGAGCCATGCTAAGCCTATTAAGGGAGCGAATGTGATGTGTCAAGGGAAGGTGATTTGAGCTGCTCTTACCATGGCTCAGGGCTGCCTTCTGAAGTCCACAATCAGGTAACCAGAAGTACAGAGAAATGTAAGAGGCTTAACAGAAAGGCCAGGACTACACACAAACACTCTCTGCGCTGCCGGGCCTTACATATGTGCACCACCTACAAAGCCTCTTTGTTTCACAGAAAACAACGCTGTTTCTCCACCACCTGATATAACTCTACTGTTGCTGTTGAATTTACAGTTTGAATTGATTAAACAGTGATGTTCCAGTAAAATTATACAGTGCACAGTTTGTGTGAAAGGAATAAGGAGTTGTTCTCTGTCTGAGTAATATCCATCTCATCAAGTATGTCTGTGTTTTTTTCATTTGACCTTCAGTATCGCTTGTGTTTTCCTGATTTATTTAATTGTGATCTCCAGCAGACTTTTTGCTGAGAGAATTTGATAGCCCCTATCCTCTCTCTCTCTCTTGCTATCTCTGTACATACATAATGTGTATACATGTCTACAGTATATAAGCAGTATCTATGCATATACACCACTAGGGTGCATGAGGAATGGAATGCTTCACGTTAGCAAGTCATGGGTCACTACACATTCCTCTCTGCGTGCTCTAGGCAGATTTGCACAGGGCTTGACTGAAGACCATCTGTTGTCCTGGCAACCACAGGAAACTAAATCCAGCTCCCCTCCTGTCTATTACCAGACCATTGGAAGGGATTCCTCGATTGAACACCCTACAACAGACATGGACCCAGTGAAACAATAAGAGGAGGAGAGAACGAGAGAGAAAGAGAGATAGAGAAAGGAGAGGAAAAGAGATAGAGAGGGGCATAGGCTGAGATAAAGACACAGTGAAACTTTTCCAGAGATTGCATCTTTTATGTTATTGTCATCCTACACCACTGACTCATAATTCAAAGTACCAAAGAGTTCCAAAACTGCACACATATACATCACATGCCTGTTCAGGGGTGCCGGCTGGCAAGGGACAACACCCTGTTACTATAATCCAAAACAAATGTTCACTATCCAAGGCACCCACCCTTTCAAATTGGACCTAATCCTTCCAAGTCACATACTCTTCTTATTTTTAAACACGTTGCAGCCCAAAATACAACTGAAAAAAGTGCAGGCTAATGAATTAAGAAGATTGGGTCTAAAAGGAGCTTCCTATTGCAGCATGGGTAAGCTGAGGGGAGGTCTGTGAGGTTGATAGGTCGACGTATAAAGGAACGGGTGTTGGCGGATGCTCACATACACTTCAAGGCATTGGACACAGAAGGATTACAGAAGAAACCACTGCAGAGAATTGTCCAAGAGCCTGAGGACCAAGTGAGTGGACACACACACACTCTTTCTCACACACACACCTTTCTGGGAAATGCTTGCAAAGCATTTCATCATAAATTTATACTATTTACATACAAGATGTTCACCTCAGGAAGACATATTTAGTTTATTCACAGAACAAAAGAACATCACAATAATTGATGGTTGCGAGACATGGGATGTTAATGTACGTTGGGTCAGAGAAGAATTAGGACAAACAAACCTCTTGGACGTGATTTACTGAATAACTCTTCTCAATGATCTGGTCAATTGTATTGTAATTAATTTAACCTGATTTGTAAACGGGTGTGACATTGTCACTGTTCATTACACAGGAATACTGGCAGTGTTATTTGATCATGATGATAACAGCTCATTGACAGTGTTTGTTGTGTTTTATCTTTGCAGATACTGTCACACTTCACAGTACAGAAATGTCAAAGTGAGTAGCCTTTGTTCACCCCTGCAAATACATACAATCACCAACTAGACACTTATACTGAGTCGGCTCTGAGAGGTGAAGTAGACTCCAATTGAGAAGCAGTTGAATGGTCTTAGATATTTTTCATTTTTTAATTCATTTTATTGATCTTTGGAACTATCCTAATATAGACATGGAAGTGCCAGATGACCTGCGTAGCTAACAGTTATGGACAAATGATCAGGGATAAAAGATCTTCCACACTAGAAGGTGCTCACGTGTAAACACATGACAACCCTACTGTGGTACAAAAAGCACATCAGGACCTTTCACACCTTTTAAATTACGGGATACAAGTAAATCCCGATTAGAGCAGATAGCATGGATTGGATTTGAGGAGAAACAGTTTGGGAGAACAGGGGAAAGATTAACATTCCTAATCACTTGGATAAGAGCGTCTGCTAAATGACTAAATGGAAGGAAAATACATAAACAGACAAGGAAGACATAAACAGAACTGGTCAGATCATGATGAAATAGATTAGCAACATTGTAATAACAGTAATTTGTTAGAATAAAAGTATTAATAGATCCAATACAGACTCAATGCATTGAAGTATCTTCAATCAATTACATGTATCGCTTTACGAACATGTAAGACATGTGTAACGTGTTGACACTTGCACTAACATTTCACAGCAGCTGCATTGAAATAAACGTTGCCATGTTAAGCATGGTTACAAATACACTTTGCTTATTAAGTCCCATTCAGATCGGACAAGTTACATGACACTTTTGTCCACATAAGAACACAATCATTTAGGTGTGTCCAGTGGAGCACCAAGGTACTAATCCTGAGACCTAACAGGTGAGAGGTGTAGAAAGAGAGAGCCATGAGGCGGGACCAGGGAGAAAGAAAGAGAGGGAGGGTGTGGGGAAGAGAGGGAGAGGGTGGGGAAGAGAGGGAGGGGGTGGGGAAGAGAGGGAGGGGGTGGGGAAGAGAGGGAGGGGGTGGGGAAGAGAGGGAGTGGGTGGGGAAGAGAGGGAGAGGGTGGGGAAGAGAGGGAGGGGGTGGGGAAGAGAGGGAGGGTGTGGGGAAGAGAGGGAGGGGGTCGGGAAGAGAGGGAGGGGGTGGGGAAGAGAGGGAGGGTGTGGGGAAGAGAGGGAGGGGGTGGGGAAGAGAGGGAGGGTGTGGGGAAGAGAGGGAGTGGGTGGGGAAGAGAGGGAGGGTGTGGGGAAGAGAGGGAGTGGGTGGGGAAGAGAGGGAGGGGGTGGGGAAGAGAGGGAGGGTGTGGGGAAGAGAGGGAGGGGGTGGGGAAGAGAGGGAGGGGGTGGGGAAGAGAGGGAGAGGGTGGGGAAGAGAGGGAGGGGGTGGGTAAGAGAGGGGGGTGGGGAAGAGAGGGAGGGTGTGGGGAAGAGAGGGAGAGGGTGGGGAAGAGAGGGAGGGGGTGGGAAAGAGAGGGAGAGGGTGGGGAAGAGAGGGAGAGGGTGGGGAAGAGAGGGAGGGGGTGGGGAAGAGAGGGGGGGTGTGGGGAAGAGAGGGAGAGGGTGGGGGAAAACGGCTAGAGAGGGCTTATCCTTTAACCTGATCTGACAGTTAACCTCTAGGTGTAAGTCAGCCTCAATTAACACCCAGAGTGAGATGTAGAGGAGCTCAGCCATCCCTCGCAGTGTCCAGTGTAGCAGCTAATGCCAATCAGTGGAGTGGTGGTGGGCCATCAGAGCTGAGATTGGTCTCTAAACAGGTTCTTGTGGACCCACTGGACCAGTCTGTGAGGCACCAGTAGGTTCCGACTCCAGAGAAACTGTGAGGCCTCATTGAGGAAGTAGGGTTTTTCAGAACAAAGAATGTCTCTGAAATGAACATTGGAAACCTACAGGGAAGGAAGACATGGAAAACCAGCAGGTGTTTACTTTGTGACTAGTGCAGTGATGTCATCTCTTGATTCCTTTGTCCCCGCTCTGAAGGATCTTCAAGAAGACCAGCGGCAACGGCTCGGTAAGGAACCCCTTTGACATCATTAGCATGGGATATGCTAACCAGTCCATCCATGTATATAGTACCATATACACCAAAATAACGTAATTTCTCCCTTGTTCTCCCCCCCCCCCCCTTCCAGCTTGCCCTCTACCTGGGGAGGAGAGACTTTGTGGACCACGTGGACAGCGTTGATGATGTTGGTGTGTAATAAAGATTTGATGATGTCACATGATCTCTGTTTGTCCATACATTTGAACTTGTCTGTGTTTGCTACGCACAGATGGAGTGCTCAAAGTGGACCCTGCTGATCTTAATGGCAGGAAAGGTAACTCCCTTTTGATGTTTCTTAAACACCTTTTCCTGGCCAGGATGAAACAAGTGCAAATTCAGGCACTGATGCCCAAGGCCCTTGTCTCTCTGCAGTGTTTGTGTCACTGGCCTTGGCCTTCCGCTATGGTAGCGATGACCTGGATGTGATTGGCCTGTCCTTCCGGAAAGACATCTGGGTAAAGCGTTTCCAGATATACCCTCCTCCTGGGGACAGCAAGCCAGCCAACACCCCCATGCAGGATGCCCTCCTGAAGAAATGTGGAGACCAAGGACACACCTTCACCTTTAAGGTGAGTGGAGATTTGTCTGTTTGCTCTCTCACTTTCCCTTCCTGACGTTGGGAGATGCCACACAGTCTATTGATTTGTATCCCATGATCCATCTCTTTCCCACTCTGTGTTCCAGATTCCAGTCAACCTGCCATGCTCAGTGACCCTACAGCCTGCACCTGGGGATACTGGCAAGGTACACGTACTCTCTTTAAAGCCCTCTCTCTCTACCTCCCTCTATCTGAATGTCTTTCTCCCTCTCTCTGTCTTTCTCTCACTCAACAGTTTAAAGCTCTAACATATTTGTCTCTTACCTTGGCAGTCGTGTGGTGTTGATTTGGAAGTAAAGGGGTACATTGCCAATGATGCCGACAACCCTGATGAGAAAATTGAGAAGAAGTAAGTATATCCATGAGCGTAACTGAACTGATATTAAGAAAGTAGTGAAAGACCTCAACCTCTTTATCTCTCTCTGTGCTCAGGGACACTTGTCGTCTGATCATTCGTAAGATCCAGTTTGCCCCAGATAAAACTGGAGCAGGACCCAAGGCTGATATCAGCAAACAGTTCATGATGACTGACAAACCAGTCCACCTGGAGGCCTCCATTGCTAAGGAGGTATGCATTACACTATCAAATGATTAGTCAACAAAGCCTTGTGTGAAGCCTTACATAAATTGTGTATCATGTTAGCTTAAACATTTGTACCATTAATTCCAGCTATATTACCATGGAGAGGCAATCCCAATCAAAATTAAAATCAACAATGAAACCAGCAAAGTAGTGAAGAAAATTAAAGTCACAGGTGGGTATTAAAGACTATGGTGTGAGTTTCAAAAAAAATGGGAGAAGGGGATTCTAACACTACTGTTTCCTTATGACCAGTTGACCAGACAACAGATGTGGTGCTTTACTCAGCTGACAAATACACCAAAACTATTCTGTCTGAGGAGTTTGGGTAAGATAATGATGATTATCGTGACTTTCTTATCCAGAACAGAAATCCAAAACATATTTGTCACATTTGACTTGACAGTGGTCAAACTGAAAACCCCCTAAACCAAATGACAAATAGTACATCCCTACTGTTGAACTCTTAGCAATATTGTGGATTGATGTTGTGTTTAGCTGTGAGAGATACATTTAAACATCTGTTAAATTACTGCACAGGGAGACAGTAAATGCCAATGCCACATTTGAGAAGGAGCTCAGTGTGACCCCCCTGCTGGTCAACAACTCAGAGAAACGTGGCCTGGCAGTGGACGGCAGGCTAAAGGACGAGGACACCAACCTGGCCTCATCTACGCTGTGAGTCAATGAGCTCCTAAACCTAGCAAAGCTCTTCCATTGATCCACTCTCATCCTCTTAGTCTGAAGGCGATGGTGGCGAAAGCCTTGGCTGCATCATCCTCTTAGAGTGGATTAAACCCACCTGCAAGCTGTCTAAAGGTTAAATGTTCTGCTGTTATTTTTCAGGCTTCACTCTGGCATGGACAAGGAAGTGCAGGGAATCCTGGTGTCGTACAAAATCAAGATCAACCTCATGGTGTCCAGAGGAGGGTAAGACACCAATGAACAGACCAACCTTTTCTTGCCCTTACACTTTTTTTTCATGGGAAATTGTAACATTTATACCATTATTCAACCCCCCCCCCCCCCCGTCTCTCTCTCACACACACAGCATCTTGGGAGACCTAACAGCCAGGTAAGAGGACAGAACAGGACAGGACTTAATTAACTAAACAAAATGGTCTTGATGAAGTACCCTAAATTCTAACAAATATGATGTGATAAAATTAAATGCAAATTCACATCTCATTTATTTCTCACGTAACACAATATCATACTGCACAAGACAACATGCCATTGTAATACTATCTTCTGACAAATCTACCCTTTCTCCTCAGTGATGTTGGAGTAGAACTCCCATTGATACTGATGTCCCCCAAACCTGCTGGTGAGTTGTGATTCAAATCACCATACAAGCAACAAATATTGATACAAGAAAGTGTGTTTATTGTAAAGTGATGAGTCTCTTACTTCAGAACTCATTCTAAATCCCAACTTCTTTTTTCTTTTTCCACAATGTGCTATGTTTTATTCCTTGGAACAGAAGTGTAAGTATAATTTTACAACATATAAACACAAAGACAACGAAAGAGAGATGAATCAATTAGTTAAACTAATTTCCACTGATGATGCATGCAAGATGCATGATTATTGTTCCTTGCTTCCCCAAGCTGAAAAGATGCATGCCGTTGTCTGTTTCCATTTGAATAAATGGATGCAAATGGTTGCCTTACCATTTGTGCAGAGATAGACGTTGTTGGGAGGAGTGTTGGTTGCACACAGCTCTCAGGGTAGCTCTCATTCTCATGTGTGTTTGTGCATTTCATGATCTGCAGCAAAGTGGAATAAAAGCCCATGTAGGGCAGGTGAGGTCACTCCCAATGTCATTCCTTTCAGGCCTGACGTTCACTTCTTCAAGAACGACAACAGAAGCCATCATTGGGAGATTATTATTAAGATGACACAAAACCATTGCTAATTTGTGTCAGGATTATCAACAGTTTAAGCAGCAGGGATCACACAGAATCTAAAAGTGGCAACAGGGGAATGCATTCAGGGATGAAACTGTTTGAGCAACTGTTGCACAATAAATAAATATGTTGTCTCTTAGATGCTTGAGCATAGCATCATAGCTATCATTTGAGCTCTTTAAGAAGTGAACAATGTTACCACATTTCCTATTGCTATGCCTTGTCTGGCAAAAAAGGATTGACATTGTGCTAATCACTACAACTTCTACTTCAAAGATAATTTTTGGTCATTCTAAATTCGTCTCCGAAACAAACTAAAAGAACTGCAAATCTGACAAAAATCTAATAGTTTGATTTTGGACACGAATCCAAATAGCATCCCAAACCCATCTTTCCTGGCTGTTAGTTAGTTTTTCTAGCAAATTGTTGATGTTGGTTGTGTTTTTTTCGATTGAATAAATTCCAGCTCGGCTATTAATCTTGAGTAGACTCTCCATCAGAGGATGAAGAAGGACATGAAGGAACACAAGCCTATGATGGACTACAGACTCTGACACGCACTGAGAAAAGAAAGAAGAATACCCTGACCCCCAAAAAAACTAATAAAACTAATCCCAGTCGAGAGTGAAACATAGCAGAGCCTGACAGAAACACATTTCAGTGTTCAATACAACAGTGTTCTTCCTTAGATTTGTTTGTGTATCTTTTTGTTTAGGGCATAATGTTACTGGCATGTCCCATCACTATCAGATTAAAAAAAACAGTCCCCCCTGATTTAAACACTCCTATATTACACCATGCATGCAGGCCCTTTGTCTCAATAAATTAAAATAGAATTGTTGTATTATTTCTATTTTTGCCTTTAATAAAGTAACATTATCTCAAGATTGTCTCGTCTTTGCTGAGTCATTTGAGTTTAATACAATTACTTAATGTAAAACTCATATGTCCTTAAAAAATAAATATGTTTACCCCTTACCCCAGACAATTTTGGATTATTTTGGTGTCTCTGATGGGTTAGTCAAAATGGATTAAATAGCCTGTTATTACTGTAAAATGACGTGAAAAAATCCAGGCCGAGCATTAGGTGGCACTGTCGCCCTCCTCGCATGCACACAGACAGCAACAATAGCAGCAGGGATAGCTAGCGTCACACACTACCCTGCGCTTCTCTGTACGGTCGACACAACATAGCCAGCTAGCTGTTGTTTATATTTTAAATAAAGATGTCGACCACGACCGGCGGTGGAGAGTTTGGTAACCCCCTGCGTAAATTCAAGCTCGTATTCTTAGGCGAGCAGAGTGGTAAGTAACTATAGTGTGTATTCGGCCCACGTATGCAATTATTTTGAGGTCTACTGTATTGATGGCTAGATGCCGTTAGCCAGTAAGTTAGCCAGCTAGCTAGCCTAGTGCTAGGCGCTCAGACCGATAGTCTCCTGATTTTATTTTGTCATTATTGGGGGAAAAAAACATTTTTAGCTACCTCAAAATCTCGCGGCTAGTCACTTAACTACAGTACTTATTTAGTGAGTCTATTGTTTGGAGAATGTTTTTTTTAGCTTGCTAATAATAGCTAGCTTTTATTGTAGGCCTAGATTAGATGCAGCGACTAGCTAACTGTCTAAATAAGTTGAACTGCAAACTACCAGCTAGCTGGCTAGCTGTGCCTTAGCCAGAATAACTGGCTGGCTTTGCATGATCTAGCCAGGCTAGCCACGTCTTTCAGTTGTTGGATAGCTGAGCTAGCTACCCGGTTATCCCATCATTCAACCTTGGATTGACCACTTCTGTAAAAGCGTTGTCTCCATTAGAAAACAAAATACTGTTGTAAAATGTTTGACAAGTCGGGATATTTATGGATTTTTGTTATACCAGCTCAGTTAGCCCGTGTATATTTTGCGTTTCATCACGTCTTAGAAGATCTTTGAAGCTGGCTCCACCCTTTTGCCAGCTCAGCGTGGGTTCAGCAGTCCATATTACATCCTGCGATTACAGGACGTATGAACAGACACTGTGACAACGCAAATCACTCCCAGTTTGTTTTGCGTCAGTAAAATCTGACATACGCTAGGTCTTTGAATAAGCTACTTGCTAACTGAACACCAGCGTGTCCGTCCGTACTGTACTTCAAGCTCAATTAAATTGTCTACATCATGCATAATTGACCAACACCTAACATGACTACACTGTATTTGTCTTTGCAGTGGGAAAGACTTCTCTCATCACTCGGTTTATGTATGACAGCTTTGACAATACCTATCAGGTAACCATCACCAACATCCTTTTGTAAACTAATAATAGCAAGTTGTTGCATATGAAAAACAAACTGACTCATGGATTAGTCATTGCTTGGCTTATGTATCATTCAGAGCGGCTTTCACTTATTGCTGTGTCATTTGAGAAAACAGCACCATTCTATGTTCTGTGTCCGCTCAGTGCTTATACATGATGCGGTGAAATGTTTGTTTTGCAGGCAACAATTGGCATTGACTTCTTATCGAAAACCATGTACCTGGAGGATCGTACGGTATGAACCAACTCCTTGTTTTATTACCTAGAACAAACCTCAAACCCATTTTTAGGTGTAATATTCATGTATGAGAACCTCCAAAGCACTGGATGTCATGATACATGTGATTCTCAAAAGAAACTCTGCTGTTAGAAGAAACAACATTGTTATTTTCATGTTGCCATGTCACACACATCAGAATTCATTCATTCATTTAGCAGTTTTTTGCATTTGTTCCATTCCACGTGGCCCGATTGTTTTGTTTTCCTGTCGTGATCATGGTTTTCAGTTTCATAGTCACTTTAAGTTTCATTTTTGTCTCCGTCCTCACCACCATCCCCATGGCTGGGTCATGACATGTGCCCGTTTCCCCGCTTGTTGCGGTGGTCGGCCACAGATCCGTCTCCAGCTCTGGGACACGGCGGGACAGGAGCGCTTCCGCAGCCTCATTCCCAGTTACATCCGTGACTCGGCCGCTGCCGTGGTGGTTTATGACATAGCCAGTAGGTATCATGTCTAAGCCTTGCCTCCCTGCCCTCCACGTACAGAAGAGGGGAACTGGGTGAACAGCATTTCAGCAGCTTACCGACTTTACTGGTCTGCATGATCAATGAGAGTGGCTCAGAACAGGAATTTTAAAAGGAATCTGGACATGTATGTCTGTAGGGCTTTAGACTTGGTCTCCTAGATTGAAACTGAAATCTGTTTGTTTTGTTTAGTAGGTGTGGCAGGCAGTCTCATTGTAATGTTTATGAACATGTAGAGTGTGGAGCTTCCAGTGACGTTGGTGCTAATGCAATGCTGTTCATGCCTAATGGGGTTCATGGGAGGAATAAGGAGGTTGTGCTCAAAAGAATTAGTGAGAATCTGTTAATTGTAGCTTCTTTTGTTTATCATTTGCTTAGTTTGTGTTGGTCAGGGATGCAGAGAAGCATCAAACCCAAAGTGAACTTCCACTAATCCGCCCGCCTGCTCGTCTTTCCATTCAAATGATTTTTCCTTATTCCTCGCCGGATGGTAATTTTTCACCTCTGCTGCCTGGCTTGCATCTCTTTTTATGTCCTTCCTCTTCTCTATTTTCTCTTTCCATCACTTCCCTCTCCTTGTCCTCCTCCCTTTCTCCTCTCCTCTCCTCCACCCCCATCCTCCACAGGTCCGTCTCCAGCTCTGGGATACGGCTGGACAGGAGCGTTTCCGCAGCCTCATTCCCAGCTACATCCGAGACTCCACCATCGCTGTGGTGGTTTATGACATCACCAGTGAGTCAGAGCCTAGTAGGCCCCGAGCAGGGCTCTCTATGCGACCTACAGGGAGCCTGTCACAGTGCTGCAGCAGCATTGCCTTTCGCAGCTTCCATAAGTTGCGTTGCTGCGATTACAAATAGCTTCCGAATCATTGTGTCCCTGAGCAGATTTAATAATGAATGTTATTGCTGCAACCAAACAATGGTTTTTGAGCTTTTCCCTCATGTAAACACAGCTATGTGGGAACTATTCTCCCTCTTTCCCCCTCCTTTTACTTCACCTACTGTTAACCTTTGCTTATTAACATCTGGCTTCTACAGAACACTTGTGTGCATTAACTACTTTTAACTAAAAGAAATGGCTGCTGCACTGATTTTGCTGTGTGAAGAAAGCACCCTATTACTATCACTATACCTGACCCTATTGAGATCTTGATCCAGTGGTTTCTCTGAATACACACCTGTATGGATTCTTAATCAGTTTTTTTTATTTGGTTGTTCTCCTCAGATTTGAATTCATTCCAACAAACCTCAAAGTGGATTGATGATGTCAGAACAGAGAGGGGAAGTGATGTCATCATCATGCTTGTTGGGAACAAAACCGATTTGGCTGATAAAAGGTACAAGGTTGTGTGGGGCGTGTGAATGGAAAGGTGGCATAGCCTTGAGTGGCTTACAATGTTCTATAATGGTAAATGAGTCTTGTTGGATTTAAACCGCAATCACCTACATGTACTGTTTGCCAAAGCCTTGGTTCCCTCTCCTCCCCTAAATGTTTTACACCTTGTCTCGTTTTGAATAATATTTTCATTTGTATGCATCAACTATTATTATGTTGATTTCTACACAAATATTGAGAGACACTATGTCATCGTCAGCTCCATTATAATTTGATCACACAGTATGTCTCTGTTTTTGAGTCATATTTTGGTTTCATTTATTTGTTCTTTTGCCTCCTCTCCCTGGTCTGTTTCTCCATGTCACTATGATTTGGTGTTTCTCCCTCCTCCCTCCCTGCCACCTCCCTCCCCCGGGACCATGGCAGGCAAGTTTCTGTTGAGGCTGCAGAGAGGAAAGCTCGTGAACTCAATGTGATGTACATAGAGACCAGCGCCAAGGCTGGCTATAACGTCAAACAGGTTGGTTTCACAACAGATGCACGTTAAAAAAAACAAAAACAGAAAGAAACTATTGAAATAGCACCAACGCCTCTCAAGCTGCCCATGTTGTGCCTTAGGGAGATTCATTTGTGCTGTCCAGAGTGTCCGTCTTTTCATTTCTTTAATTATGTGGATCAGAGTCAAGGCTGTTATTGTGGAGTGAGTGATGTGATATCGTTTTTTCCTGAATGGTATCCAGCCGTTCCATCTCCTCTCGGCGAAGCTGCTCCCTCTCTATCCCTTTGTCTCTCTGTGGTATGACTAAACTAACTTCTTTTTCTCGCTGAAAACCAGAATCTTTGTTTTCTGCTTACTCCCTGTCTTTCTCTCTTTTCCATGTCTCCTTTTCCTCCTGGCCCTTCCCCCTTTGCGATGTTTCTCTCCATCTCCGTCTGTCCGTCCATCTCCACCTCTCTGCTGTCGCCTGAGCAGACAGATCACCACAGAGGAGGGCGAGCAGAGAGCTAAGGAACTGAATGTCATGTTCATTGAAACCAGCGCAAAGACTGGCTACAATGTGAAACAGGTAGAGACTCAAACCCAGGATAGTCTAGTCAAGGCTGCCCTCCGAGCCCACCTCCATCCCTCTGTTTCACCGCTCTAGTGTGTGCCCTGTCCTCTTTCGCTTGATTCTTCTTCATGGCTTGTCCCGCGCAGCTCTCATCCTTGTGCTTCACTCCAGTCCACCCATGAGTGTTGTCATTCGCTGATTTAGGATGCTTCATCATTTGGTTGTGTTGACACGTTGCAGTTTTTTTTGTGTCAGATTTCACAAAATATGCATGCTTGTGACTTTTCACTGTTCAGCATGGTCATACGCTGTTGGGCATGCTCCGTCTATGAACTTCTTTGTACAACTATCATTGCACAGAACAAAAATAGGCTTAGCCTTTTGTAAGTTAGAAATGTCAGTAAATTAGAGTTGATTGACACTTTGATGGTATACACACAGCAGTTACTTATTTACTTACTTTTGTGTTTGTGCTACTTGAGCTGCTTTAAACAATTAGATTAATGTTGCAAAACTGTTAATTGCTTGTTTCTACCTGTCTAGCTCTCTAATTGTCTGGTGGTTGTTCCACAGCTGTTTCGCCGTGTGGCTGCGGCCTTGCCCGGGATGGACAGTACACCAGAGAAGAGCAAAGAGGATAGTATCCTTTCTAAAGCTTTGCTTTTCAACTCATGGTCACTTGTATATAGTGCTAATGTATGTTCTCTGAGTGTCTGTCACTAAAGAGTCTTATCATGTGATGGTGATGATGGTGACCACCTTAACCCTGCTCCTCTCAGTGATCGACATCAAACTAGAGAAACCACCGGAGATGGCTGTGACTGAGAGCAGCTGCTCCTGCTAGTAAACGCACCCCACTCCCACCTGACCTGCCTCCTCCCCACCAACAGCTTGTCTCTCAGTGGCCACTCTCCCCACCCATGGCTCACTGCCATCGGGCCGGAAGACCTATCTTTTCCCCTTTTTGACTCAGTGACTTTTCGGAGTAACCGTGTGGATGTGCTATTACTCTGTATTTAAATGGATAAGTCTGATGGAAAATGAAAGGAAAAAAAAAATGAACTAAAAAATGATTACATTTAAAAGTTATAGTTAAAAATACAGGATAATTTAAATGCTGATACAAAATTTTCATCCAACTGCATGGCATCATATAGGATTGCAGACTGACAAATAACGGCTTTGAGTTATTATTGCACTTTTTGGAGCATCAGTGCTGTCACACACGTCAATGTTGTACAGTAACTCCGTTTGAGGTTATGTCAAGTAGAACACGTGGTCAAGGCTTTAGTCCCTTGATTCATTGCTTTTGCTTCCAGTGGAGAGTATGGAAGTAGGGAAAACTAGAGTATTGACAATTATCTGTTACTGAGAACCCCCTTCTTTAGTATTCTTTGTTCCAAAAACGAGTTTGCATTTTAAGTCCACAACTTTTTTTATTATAACTTCTCTCAACGTATCAAACACGGTTAATGGGACCATAAATAAGGGACGTTATTTTCAGGACATTTGAAGGCATGAACAGCCAAAGACCTACCTTTTAGTGAGTTAAAACGTGTGCAGATCATGAAGACCAGCATGTTTTCAATTCTCTCTAATGGGGGAATTCTGCTAAAACAATTGCATAGCCAACCAATATGGAAAGCGTGTTGTCAGAAAAGGAAAAGTATTCCAAATTAATTATAACATCGAGGGGAAAAAATTTGCAAACTATTTATGTACACTTTAAAACTATAGCAACTATGTCACAGCCACTTTCCTTCTCAGCTGCACACTAACACATCTGGGGATATAATGTATGTAGAGGAGCCTTCAGATGGATAGAGCTGACAACTTATGTTTAACTTGTCCAGTGACCCATATGGCTCTTCAGAACCACCCCCCATAGGTATATTGTAGATCTATTGTTGTCTTGTTTTCATCACACTATTGCAGGAATAGCATGGTCATCATGCAAGATATCTAGACGGTTAATTAAGAACACAGATGCCTTGCTGGTTTGTTCACCAACGTTGTGCACTGAATCAAGCCACAATATTGTAAAGATTGAGGCCGGCTGACAAGTGTCTGGCTGACAAGTGTCTGGCTTCACTAGTTGTTTAGTAGAGCAGGTAGGTAGTCCCCAGATGCAGCTAATGCTTACTAACACCCTTGCTGTAAAAAGTGCAGTGAAGTTAAGACTTAAATGCTACTGCCTGTGCAGGACTTGGTTTTTATGTGTTTATTTATTTTAACACAAGCAAACGTGAATAACTTTGTAGGCTTAACCAAAATTTCAGTTGCAGGCACGCACAACGGAGGCTGGTGTTTTATTTATTTTGTGTCTGTTTGGATGCTGTACCTGAAAGCAAACGCAAGCCTCAGTTATTTTGGCTTTTAGCACTATGGGCCTGTGTGCACATTAGCTAGATGCTGTGTGTTTCGTCGGTGGATTGGTTTAGTCAGGCAACAGCTTCACTGCACCCCTTTCATCTTTTGACACAAATAACACGTGGTCACATACAAACTAGCCATAAATTACTCATATAGACCCCACACTAAGCCTACTTTCGTTGTATCTTATTTTGGTGACTATAAACATTTTGAAATAATTTAAGTGTTGATAGTTAAGTAGGCCTATTAATTACATTGAAGAACCGTATTTACCGTAACAGCTCTTCTATTGTCACTGACTGAATACTCAGCTCTGCTATTCTGAAGTGTGTCTATTTGAAATATGCTGTCTACTAGTGTTTAGCAACGTTTGTGTGAATAATGTACTACTATTACTATCTGCTGTATAAAAAGGAGAGTTAAAGGAACACCGAAGTGTATCACATGAAACAAAATAAAGATATTTCACCAAGACTGTCGCTACACTTCTACTCCCCATTACTTAACAACGGTCGGAACCCATTATTGTCTGCTGTAGCAACCAGCTCTCATTTGTGTTCAGCTTTCAGGACCAATGACCCCCGTTATCAGCAGCATACATGATTACAGAACTGAGTTTATAGATTAGGGCCACCATGGTAACCTAAAGCCAAATTTACAGTCAAATAGGCATACGGCTGAGAAAATTGCGTCTCTAAAATTCACAGCTGGAGAAAATAATAGTGTCTTGAGTTCTTTGTTCCTACTTAGACGTGTTTAAATAGGCTAGTTAAAGGGCTGTAAAGCAAATTCCATGATTTGCTTCTCAGTACATTATATACGTGTGAAATGAGTTGCTGAAAGCATGTGCAAAGCTCGAAAACTTTGACGCACTGAAATCTGGAGTTAGACCGTTGAACACCCGTTTTCAGCTCAGGTTTCAGCCACCTATCTACGTCAGATCACAGACGGTTGCATTCTGTTACTCAACTGGTACAAAGACAAAATAATTGACACATAAAACACTCATAGACTGCAGGTAGGTCTGTTCGGAAATCTGCAATTGATTTAGCTATTGTTGCTAAATTCAATAAATTCGAGGGGGCGGAGCTTCAGCTCCTTCAGACGACACGCCCCCCCCCCTCCCCCACAGAGTCTCAAGCAGAGAAGACTGCTGATTTTCTCATGATTTCATAGCCTACTTGCCGGTGTTTTTTTTTTCATTCGAATTTGGATGGGTAGTTAACAACACATTCTTCTGGGGTGTGATGAACTTAAAACTCATTTTTTATTCCACTTTAAAGCATCTGCTTTTTTTTTTTTTTTTTTAAACCTAAAAATTTATTTTAACACGTGACAATGCAACACTACCAATTATCCGGTTTGATGTGGCCTGGTTGTATTTGGGGGCGGGGACAAGGTGTACAATGTTTTGCATTGCAGGTACGCATAAAGTGTCCGCACCTACTTAACACGAGTGCCTTCCACTGCAGCGGATAAAACTTAAGCTACAGCGTAGTCTCGGCCTCTTTCATTAATATTAGAATCTCAGTGTGTGGTTTCTGTGTGGAGCAAAACACATACCGGAAATTGTGACGTACAACAGGTGTGGATGGGAAATGGCTGGGTAGGACTGGAATTCAACGCAAGAATCTTGCCTGACCTGAAAAGGTAATCGATGTCTATATAAATACATTCATCTCTCCGTCTCTGGGAAAGTTAAGGACGAAGTTGACAAGATAACACCAGATAGTTCAGAAGATTCGAGTTTCTGTTTTGAACAGTGTTGACATAGTACGTCTTGGATCTTTCACCACTTTCCCACTTTGTTCACTTCAGAAAATGTCTCAGATTATTCCGGACGAGGCATCTTTTGCAGACTTCAGAAAACAATGCCTATCAACGGACAATTGGTATAACAAATATGATAAAAACGACATGCAGGTTTGGGTTGAGTCGGCCCCTGTCACGACCACACAAAGCATCAAAAATTCGCCTAAAGTTCACAAGATAAAGGTGAGTACTGCTGACCATCACGAGTCTGTCAGATCGATCCGTTAGGTGTCAATTTAGTTCTTTGTGTTTCGTAAGTTATTCATAAATAAGTTTGCTATATGCACACTTATTTATGAATAATTTAGGAAGAGGGAATCTTTATGGCCCTTTTTTGTTTAGTTTTTTTGCATTATTACATTGGATAGGACTTGTCAGTGCTTTGATGGCCCAAGGATCCATGATTTTCTACCTCGCATCTAAATAATGACATACCGTTTTTTGACTCCTTTTAAACACATCTCCGATACGATCGGCTACCTGTTGAAATGTACTTCCATAATGGGGGTTGTAGATAGAATACAGTGTTGGAATACATGCCATTTGTATATTGTATACATTTTTCTTCAAAACCACACATGAGAAAGTGCAGCATAAAATCAAGGCTCAGAAGTGGGTTAGCCAGGTCTGCATTCACTCTAGGCACTGTACGTTTTCTTATATTCTTGACTGACCTGTTTATTGGCATTTCAGTGCAAAATGGCCATAAAAGATGTGTCAGCTGCCACCATGTTTGATGTCCTTCATGACGGCCAGTATCGTAAAAAGTGGGATCCCACAATGTTGGAGAGTTTTGACATTGCCCGTCTCACCCCAAATGCTGATGTCGGCTACTACTCATGTAAGTACTCTAATCTGTTTCATCATATTCCATCACATCTCTGACATCTTTCTTATCTTGGCTTCTCGCTATAAACCTAAGACTTCAATAAGTAAAGCTTGTTGTAAAAGTGAAAATGGTGCCGAATAGTCTATGTCCTTCTCACCTTTATATCTCCCTGTTAGCCTTGGGCTGTGTTGCAGGGCCTGCTTCATTGCCCTCAGGGAACAAGCTTAATTTAAAGCTAACTATTTACAGTCAACAGAAGGGTAGCCTACAGTAGAAGATTCTGTTGGTCATCTAAATCTTGGCTTACCGGTATAGTGAGAGGCCTACGGAAAGCAATTTTAAATTTGTTGTTGTTCTCTTTGTTTGTAAGGGGTCTGTCCCAAACCTCTGAAGAACAGGGATGTCATAACTCTGCGTTCATGGCAGGTTAAGGACAACGAATACATGATCATCAACTACTCTGTCAAACACCCGGTACATCCGCTCACTCCTCCACTCATTCACACGGCAACCGTCACACGGTCTGTCTCCACTCTGCCATTCCTATGGCTCAATGTCATCCATTATCCTCGCATATGCCGTGTTTTATAAGTGTACTCTTATCGCTATACAAACAGGATCCAAACAAACCCATTAGCACCACCTTTCCATGTAAGATGTATTGTATGAATATGGATCTGGAAGCACACAGCCCTGGCTATGAATATTTGATCATTTAATTTCTCTATAAACAGGCACACATGTCATGGCTAAACAGTGGACAGGTTAAGTTGATTTCCCATCTTCTTTATATTGTAGAAATATCCCCCTGGCAAGGTGCTGGTGCGTGCCATTTCTCTCCTGACTGGATACCTGTTGCAGCCTACAGGCCCCAACAGCTGCTCCTTCACATACCTCTCACAGGCTGACCCCAAAGGTACAATGCACTTACCAGGGATATAGCTACTCCCAAACTGTGTAAAACCAGTTGTTGAGGGGTAAATTGGGTGATTTGAAAAAATATATATTTCTAACTTTTAGAAGAAGGGTGTGAAAATACTGTATATGAAAATACTTTTATTCATGCTTTGTTTTTGTTTTATAATTTATAAATACAGGTTCTCTTCCAAAGTGGGTGGTGAATAAAGCATCTCAAGTGTTGGCTCCTAAGGTACATGAATCACCTTAGTCGTTACAATTCTCATACAGCAGCATTCTTCAATCTTTCAACTTTCTTGGCTTTGACAGAATGTTATTACAGGGTGAAAACATAAATGGTGCATGTGTTTATATGCACTACAGTAACTGACTGGCAGATACTTGTCCTTGAACTGGTTAGAAATAAGTGTACAATCTTTGAGAGCCAGTGTAGGTTTCAAGACTCTTGAATGACAAAGGTAACCATAGCAACCCACTTGCAGGGCCTGTCCTGCTAAGTTTTTTGACAATGAGGTCTCTGAGCTCGAGCTGTGTCTCACTGGGCTCGGAAAACTCGTTCTTCAGGTTTCATTCCACCGTATGCAGTGTGGAAACTATTCAGACAAGGTGTATCTATGTGTGCGAAACTGAGAATGTGTTGCTCAGAGGAGCCCTTATCGAAAAGAAAGAGCAGTTCATTAATCATCAAGACCTCTCCTAGAAGTTAACTTCCCAACCCCTCCCCAACATGACCTCATTATAAGGAAACACAATTCTCTACTTTTAAGTGTAGTTCCTGAATTAAGCAAGCTAATAAAGGTTTGATTGTAGCCAACTGTTATCAGTGTTAATTAGTGACACATTGACATTCATGTGGACTTGCTCACTGGATATGCTGTAGAAACTGAAACCGCTCTAGTGAAACTTAAAACAAATAACAAACAGATTGTATTTCTATTAAGGAAATTTTTATTAGGATTATGACAATTTTAAGGTATTTGGTCCATAGTTCAAATAGTCAGTCAGCAGTGACAAGCAGTTTATGATTTGTTAACTTAAAGGAAAGGTGTGGCAGACTCTACACTAGACTAAGGTTCATGAAGTGACCTTTCACTCCCCCAATGGTTTGTCCACACCTGCAGGTGATGAGGTGTGTGCATAAGGCGGGCCAGAACTACCCAGAGTGGAAACAGCAGAACTCTCCGTACCAGAAGCCCTGGCTGTTCCCTGAGCAGAGCCAGCTTCCACTGATGAACCCGGAAGAACTGTCCATCCAGCGTGCGGATTCCCTGGAGAACGTTGACGAGAGCACCACTCTGGACTGTCAGGAAAATGACAAGGCTGAGGAAAGCAGCTGAGTTTGTCTGGTTGTGTATGAGGAGATGCAGGCAATACTTCTCCATGGGACTTAATTCCAAACCTCAGTATGACTGATCGGTCTGTATTTATCCTGTTCATCATATGTGCCTTCTTAGATGAGAAAGGCAACAGTGTTTACAGCTGGACAGAAGTAGACTAACAGTTGCCATTCAGATCCATCTACTCCCCCTAAAGTGAATTGATAATCCTTCCCGTATGTGCCACAACACAATGCAGACTCTAGATTTGGTAAAAGTGTCAGTTAATGGGGATGTGATTGCGGATGGCGTCGTAAAACTACTGATTGAAACTTCTGTATTTTAATCTATAGGTGGACATTTTCAGATTATGAACAAAGGCAAAAATAATTTCTATGAAGAGAATGGCCTATTTTAGCTGTTTGATTCAGATTTTGAATTTGTCAATGAAAGTGAGAAGAGGTTTGTTTTTATGTACTGCTATTTAAATTTGGTATAGTTCTCATATTTCCTATGATGTATCCATAGTAGCAAACAATATGGTTATAGAATGAAGGGACGGTGCTTTGTCACTCCTCTGGGCCTTGTGAGAATAGTTATAGGTGTATTTACTGAAATGTCAGGCAACCAGGGGGGGTAAATATCATGGAACATCATGCCATGGTTGTTATGCCTTGTTATATAATACCACAGGGGCACTGAATAAAACATCTTTTGTTAGGCTAATAAGTGAATCTATTTTCATACTTTGATCAGGTGTGTGGAGTTAGGTATTCTTTTCTTAAATAATCAGATCCTAATTTTGTTACACTATGATTACATTTCTTTAGTCTTAACATAAGTCTCATAACATAGACCTGACCTACTTGAGCTTATTTATTTTTACATGAAGTGACTGTAGACTGCACCTATGTCATGAGTGTCAAGGACCCTGAAGTTAGCTTTGCAAGCTGAGCTCTTGAACATGACCTATGAAGACGTATGATTGTAAATGGTTGTTTTTCTAAATAAACCTCTCAAGGTTCACATCTGTGTGCAATTCTGCTGTCAACTGACAGAAGCTTACACTCAACGTGGAACACATTTTACAGCTGTTGGGCAAAGATTTCTTGCATTTTATTTTTACATGTACATGAAAACATGTACATTAATACCTGGCAAATGTTTATTTTTTTTGTGGGGTTTTTTTTTTTTACACAAAGGTATTTTATTGAAAGATGAAGCAAGGCAGTGTAAAAAAAACAAATGTGAATGTTTACCAGAGCATGACCAGAAAATGACTCAACTGGTTCCAAAGGAATGTGAATCTGAGCTGAAGAGGGTAAAACTGGTTTTACAATCACCATAGCACCCATCTCGAATAAAGACAAAGCACTTAATGTGTTGAATTGTTGAGTTGAGTGTGGGGTCAACTACAATGGCACAAATTGCTAAATGTTATTTTTCATCTCATAACCAGACAGGTAAACATTGACTGCTGTGAGACAGCACCTTAGTAATAAATACTGTAATACAAACCTTAGAATATAATTATTTAGTGTAATTAAAACACACTGATGCTATGATACTATTAGTATTAAAAACATTACTAATTCAAATTTCATGTTAATGTAATACATTTACAGTATCAAGGCATTATCAAAACATTAGTATATATTTTCTACATTAAATCTTCTGTACACACAGAACAAACAGTTGGGATTATCTGTTGAACTGTAGTTAAAAAGCTGTCAACCTTGGACAATACCTTAAACATATTGATGATAGTGAATGATAACTTAAATGTTACCAAGATTATCTGAGGATGATAAATAGGGGGCAATGTCAACTCATACTATGGAACACTGAATTTGCATCCTCGTGTATCACTCTCAGTAGGTACCCAGTGAAACATCTGGCCTGCATCAGCATGGAGAGCATCTTTGCCTATGTGGAGGAAGTGAGCAATGAGGAGAGTTATGTAGTCCTGGATGCTGTGTGAATGGTACTGTTAGTCAAAGACCAGTCTAGGATAGAGTACGGGGGCTGTAGACCGCCTGTCTGAAGAAGATGGTGATGTGTTGAGTTCATCAAGTATACATTATCGCCGATTAGATGGTCTCGCTCAAGGTGCTCTACTGCCCTCTAGTGAACAGTCCTCTCTTTCTGTCTCTGGTAATCTGAGGGAACACATTTTTACATGTTATTTGGGAAACTTATTTTGCTAATCATCCCAGAATGCTATAAACATTATTATAACACTTACACTCCAAACAATTTATATTTGAAGGCAATACTTACTGTAGGGGAAGAAGCGCACCCTCATCAGAATTTCTCTGGCAGTCTTCAGAATCTCAACAGCCTGGGGAAAGGGAGCAACAGACTGACTGGTTACATAACCTACAGTGTTTTGGACATTACCCACAGTTGACAAGGCCAAATTATCTAAAACTGGTGACACATGTCCTTGGTGGGTGTTTAACTCTCTACTACTCAGGGGTTTATGACTATGTGTTCAAACTTCCATTACATGACTGACCCTTGAGTGTTCTATGTCTTGGAAGTCCACCTCATTGACAGAGAGGACCTGGTCACCCTCTTGTAGTCCTGCCCTGTGGGCATCTGAATCTGGGACCACCTACAAAGACAAAACATCAATAAATAGGGGAGTGGAAGACATGCAAGCTGTCTCTTATTCTCTGGTTATCTTGACTAGACAGGCGGGAACTGTCAACCATGCGGACACACACCTTGGAGATGAAGATCCCTAACTGGGAGGCCTTGCCTCCACGGATGTTGAACCCCAGTTGTGCACCTGGAGGTTTCTTCAACACAACAGTGCGCGGCAAGAACTGGGTCAACTCATTGTTATAGTCAGGGTGGTGGATCCGCTGCACGTGAAGCAATGACAACATTAAAATACCCAACATAACAGCATTATAATGAGCTCTAGGGCCACACCGCCATCCACTTCCTGACCAGGCACCATGTGTGCAGTGGCAGCACTCAGATACACCCAATGAAGAGCTGATGCAATTTAACAGCATTGTCTATATATATGGTAATTCATTCAGAAACTTGTTTGAGACATTGCGTTAGGCAGGCGTACCTCCTGAGGGGCTATCCATGCCGGGGGACTCTCGTAAGAAGGCAGAAACACCACTGGCAATTGGTAGTCATCATAAGGGATCTTTTGGTCCATAGTTTAAGCAGCCTTTCGCTGTCAAAAAAGGCAACGAAAGTTAACAAGCTACTTGGCTGAATTAAAGTTAGCTCTAATCAAATTGGATACAGTAGTAAATATATGAATTAATGTTAACCACAAATACTGCAGCACTTGACAGTAAAGTAGGTAGCTTGGATTAGCTCATCTGCATGGTAACTAGTGATACACGAAAATATTAATTCCCGGCGTGTGTGCGGTGTGTTTTTTGTATGGACGGACTAGGTACCAGGGTTACAGCCTGTGTGAATTCCGATAGTGGATTCACAGATTCACCCCCTCTACTGTTATCATGTTGACTGTGAAACGTCTTCATTAAGTCAACACCTACTACTAATGTAAAATAGCTAGCACTTAGACCAAGTAGCCAGTGGCTAGCAAGCAAACTAGCTAGCCAACTGCCTGTCCTGGTCATAATGCTACGTTTACTCAATACACATTTATATAGATAGATAAATTAGTGTTACTATTAGTGGCTAATGTAGCCTAGCTAGTTAGCTAGCTAGTTAGCTAGACTAGCTAGTCTACCCAGTCCAGGATTTCTCAGCAAGTCGAGTTGTCACCTCTGTGTCTACAATTTAACGTTGGCCCACTGGAATAGCAAACTGAGCTAAGAGTTAGAGAATCAACATAGTATTTTAATAATAAGGTGGTATCTTGGTGAAACATAGCTGGCTATATTGGTTTTATTGCATTTAGAAAGGACCTTACCATCACCAGCGAAAAACACCTCCACAAGACTACGAACGGCGCATGTGCAAGTGCATTAGCGTATTGAAGCCTGAGATCTTCAAAATAAAGGTCATGATATAATGTATGGCCACTTTCGTAAGAGTCTTCTGGTATAATTTGTTATATAATTTGAGATGTGCTTGGATCCACCAGGTATTTCTAAAGATGATTTATACATGCTAACGTCAAAGTTAAAACGTAGGCCTATGTTACTCTTATCCTCATCAAGTCAAGTAAAATTGTATAGTTTTAGATTATCATCTTTGAAAGAAACATTTTTTAAACATTTACCAGATATGTCACAGTCCCTGACTGATAGGCAGATTTTCTATGTACATGAAGCTTGTGTCTTCGTTAGGTCAAGGTAGCTCGTGGGCCCCTGGAAGGACACACTCTAGGATTGCATTCTGTGCAACCTCTGGGGAGCGAGGAAGCAGATAATGGTCTCCAAACTCAGTTATGACCGCATCACCTGTGTGCCGTTTCCCTGTGCATCATTCGTGGAATGTGTACTGTTTAAGGGCATGTTTTGGTGGTTACTATATCTGTACTGTCCAGCTAATGTATATAATTGTCATCTAAGAGACATGTTTCTCACTCATGCCAACCACCTGACGTGGTAACATGATCCCAGAAGCTCAACCTAATAAACCAAGTGAACTCTTTTACATTGTGGTGTATTCCTTGGCTTGGAACCATCTTCTGACAGAAAAATCATCTAACACTGACTACGACCAAGCAAAAAAAGTAAATGCAGTTTATGTAGATTGTAGAACTACCGTGTGGTTTCTGGACCTCTGTCAAGACTTAAAATAACTTTGGGCTATAATATAGGCTAATGTTCCTATCAAATATAAACATTTGCAACTTTTGACAACGGTTCAATCAAGTGGTTACCTAATATATTGCAGGTGTAGCTGTGTAAAAACCTTGTGATTAACATGCTGATACCCCGTTCAGATGGTTCCCTCCTTGTTCCTCCTTCCCCATATAGGTAGGCTATAGCTACACTCCGTAACTCTCCCTCATTCATACTGATCCATTGACATTCTGTCCACGGAGGAACGGGGTGGAGAATGAGCTGACAAACTTCGACGCTAGTAATCACCGATGCCTAGGATGCCTAGGATGCCTAGCCTGATACTTCTTCAACCTTTTAGTTGTGTAAGTAGGATGTTCTCCTTACTCTTTGACTTTTATAGAGCTGGTGTGCTGAAAGATCCCTGTTTCGTCGATTAAACCAAACATTTAAATTACGATTAAAACGTTGTAAAATGGTGGGTGCAGGTCAAATGGCATAGCCTATTTAGATCATGCTTCAATATATTTCGATTTTGTCCCGTGATGGAAATCCTCATTCTTCCTCTATTCTATATTTCTCCTCTTCCAATATCCTCTAAATTCTTATTAGAGGGATACACCTGTGCCAGACAAACGTACCGTTGGTAAAAGTGGGTTGCGTTTAGAGATTGTAGCCTACTTTGCCGTTGAACATAATGAGGTTTTCCTTGCAGTTAAATGACTCTTTAACGGTGTTTTCTACCTCTTAACTCCCTTCTGAGGGACAGGACTGAGAATTTTATCCTTGCAATTTAAATGAGCATCTTTAATAATGTTTACTTCTGTATCTTCCATATTGTTAGTTTAGAAACTTGGAGACACTCAAACACCAGTGACCTTCTGAGGATATTTTGTATCATAAGACTTGAATAACAACGACTACAATGACCCAGTCAGTCTTTGTGCACTTGTCAGTTAGGCATACCTGATGAAATTTTGGCTTGAAAAACGATTCCACTTCTTATCTGATCTGAATGCATTTCCTATTCAAGGTACGATTCATCCTTGGCACCTGTGCTTAAGAAAGTTGATTACTCAACCTTTTTTATTTAATTGACTGACATTGTGCCTTGTCCCAACCTTATAGTTGTGTAAGTAGGATTTTCTCCTTACTCTTTGACTTTGATAGTGCTGTTGTGCTGAAAGTTCCCTGTTTCGTCAATAAAACCAAACATTTAATTATGATTAAAAAGTTGTATAATGGTGGGTGCAGATTAAATGGCATAGCCTATTTAGAGCATGCTTCAATATGTTTCGATTTTGTCCCATGATGGAAATCCTCATATGATGCAATTGACTACTATTTGATGCACAGTCTAATTCCTATTAGAGGGATACACCTGTGGCAGACAGGTGTATCCAGGTGTGAAAAGTGTTTATTATTAAAACCTTGGTACGTGTACTTTTTAAAATCTTGGTTTTACTTCCCTACAGGTGTATAGTACGTGCTCAGACATGCTAGTCTGGTCAGAGGAAGAGATCATTTTATACCAGTTAAACCACATTAGTCGTCAAAGTAGTTGTGGGAAATCTGTCATTACACCCATCATACAAAATACAAGATTGAAAGTGTTACTGTTTAATTAAAATTAACTTTTGTCTACTAGTTTAGTACATTGGTTTATCATTATAGTATCTGATTGTGAAATCCAAATCATATACTATACTGAAGCATTTGAAATATACTCTGCACCACAGTTTATTTGCTTGTCATTTCATGCACTACTGTCTTCTTAGGAAAAGTCAACAGGTGTTTCACACTGATTAACCCCTACTATAGACGCAGATTTTTATTTTATTTGTATGTTTCAGTTCATTTTGTAGTGCTTTAGCAACACATTTTCTATAAATAATGGCTTCATTAAACAGTTTGAAAACATGCAGTTGTGTTTACTTACTCTACTGTGTGGGCGCCACAGTTTATTTCCCTTAACCAATGAATAGAAGCGGGCAGGACTGCAAGGATGTGCCCCAGCCTGTTCATCAGACACCCACACCATATCTCTTACCCTATTATATCCACTGTCTTCATGTCTTCATGGAGTACAAGTCCCCTTTCCCATGACACAGGGTTGCCACATATCAACTGCACCACCTCTGTACTATTCCACCACATCAGACTGCCAAAATGGCATCCCTACTGTTAGATGATTTTCAGAAGATAGGCCAAGGAATATACCACAATGAAAAATAGTTGACTGCGTTTATTATTAGACGACCTCGGATCACGAAACCAATCCACGACAGAGTGGTTAGCATGAGTGAGAAACGTCTCTTAAATGGCAATTATATACATTAGCTGGACAGTACAGATATAGTAACGACCAAAACATGAATGATAAACGGGAAACGGCACACAGGTGATGCGGTCATAACTGAGTTGGAGACAATTATCTGCTTCATTGCTCTCTAGAGGTTACACAGAATGCATTCCAAGATCTATGTGTCCTTCCAGGGGCCCACGGACCGACCTCTTGACCTCACAATGACACAAGCTTCATGTACATAGAAAATCTGCCTATCACCTACTCTGCAGACAATGGGAACAGCCACCACCCCCCCTTCCACCAGTGTGTGGATGTGCCTGTCACCATCAGTTGGAGCCCACTGTGGTGGAATAGCATGCGCTTCCAGAGTGACTTCATTCTCAGGCTTGTCAACTAAGAGGTCTCTATACGTACCAAGAGTTGGCCATTGTCGGAGGCTCGCCCTCCCACATAGATGCTCTATTGAGGAGATTATTGAACAGGGACTCTCAGACACTTTATCTCTTAATTTCCATTTATCACAAACTGTTTTCTCCTCTTCCCACCCTGTGTGGGTTTAGTGAGTGAGTCAACCCACTGCAGAGCGAAGACCCTCCTCACACAGCGCTGCCAGCCAAAAGCTGTCTTCAGGAGGGCCAGAACCTGAGGACCATCTCCACTAGCATAATCCTCTCCAGGACAGCACTGAGCAAGGACAGTCATGGCACCTGGGGAGAGCTGTTGCCGGATTTGCAGCAGAGGCCTGTACAGCTGTCACTGGAATCACCCTAGTGAGAAGAAGCAAAGGGTATATTTTTTTATTCAAGGACTATTGCACTTTCAATTATACATGTTTAACGTATATCTTACAGATAAAATACTGCATGCTGCCCTAAATTCACTGACCTAATTGATATGCTTATATTTTAATTGAATATTTGTATATTAATATACAAGTAAATCCATTTGAGGTTCTAAAACAAATTATTTAGATATTAGCTTGTTAACTTTATTTAATTTTTTCTTCTCTAGGCTGGTTTGCCTTCTCAGTGATTTATTACCATACTGAAATTTGAGTAAAAATGTCTCACGAAGTGAGTGTGTTGAGTTCCAAACTAGCTTGTACATGCTCTTCAGAGCATCTTAACTTTGTAAAGTTCTAGTGATTACAGCAGATTAAAATTCCATGGGATGAAATCCAGTGATGGTAGCATAAGTATTTTCCCTCTAGGAATCTCAGCTCCCCGTGCTTCTGATAGAAAGCCTAATCCAGTATGAGAGGCAGGTTATTGGAAAATAAATTCAGAGAAGAAAGTTGATCATTGGGCAAAGGAGAGTGAGGGAGAATACGAGACGGAGAGAGAAAGTAAGAGAGAGAAAAGATTGAGGGATTGGAAGTTGTGCCAGGACTAATTACTAAACTTGCAGGCTTGTCTGAGGCCCATGACCGAACTGGCCCAAGAGTACAAAAGGGGGGCTGGATTCCAGCTTCTAGAGGGGGATGGGGTTTTTTGTTGGCCCCTATGAGAATGGTGGAGGCTGGTGTGCTGGCAAAGCTATTGACTTTCAGTTCAGATGCACTTCATATCAGTTATGAAGTGCATCAAGCGAAACTAAACATGAAAATACTTTGAAATGGCCCCAAAGAGCCCTTAGGACAGTCAAGCACCTCATACACACGTCACACAGAACATATTCTACACACACACACACACACACACACACACACACACACACACACACACACACACACACACACACACACACACACATAATGATAGATGTGAGAAAGAGATGATCTAGCTACTTGTGGTTTTCAGTTTGCTGTTGTGCTCGAGGGCATGCCACAATGAATGTCTTCTCTCTGCTCCAGTTTGCCTACTGCTGGTTCTCAATCCTCACCTTGGTGACCCTGCTCACTCTCTGCTGGATGTACATCTGTCTGGTCACTTTCAATGATCGGGAGGACGTAAACTGGTGAGCTTGGACATATTACTTCTGCAACATCCCACACAAACACACACACGCACACACACTTACTTAATTACCGTTATCTTGTGGAGGTTATATTCTGTATTGTGTACTGTAAATACATAAGCAGATTAAACTGTGAAAGTCCCCATTTATGCTGTACTTCCCCTATAGCTGAGAGAAGTTAGAATCTGTGTTTATGACATCAACATGATTTCCTGTATAGTAAATGTAGACACATTTGTATTTAACATCCATCCATGGCCATCCATCCATGTGCCTGACCTTTTGCTTTTGCATCAGGAAGGGCTTTGTTGAGCTCAAGCTGTGGGTGAACTGGTTTATGGTGTTCATTATCATCTCTGCTGTGATCAACATCTATTGTGTCTTACTACTGGTAAGAGGGAGAAGGAGGGAGTCCATATGTACACAATGTATGCTTCATGTTTCGGCTACCCGCAATGTTCTGGGGCTATCTCGATGTAATGATCAGTGACCTACCGGTATGCACTTTTGTAAAGCTCTGTCTTGGAAGTCGCTTTGGATAAAAGTGTCTGCTAAATGAATAAATGTAATGTAAATGTAATATGTACTGAGCATTGCACTAATGCGTTTAACTGATTTTTGCATGCTGTCAAGCTAATACTCAATGATTTATTTCAGCTCTTTGCACTTTTCCAAGTTGTCTTGAGAGAACCGCTGGACCTACACTGCCTTCACAAGGTATCTGGACCAGTCTTAATTTAACATGTTTATATGTAAAAGTCTTAATTTAACATGTTTATATGTGGAAGTAGTCAAATATGACTGATGATGATCTATTTATAAGTATCATGAATGTCAGTAGGTTGTTTTGTTCTGTTGACTAGATGTCCTGTCTGTCTCTGCTGTCCAGATCTTTCTGTTTCTAGGTGTGTTATTTATCACAGCAGGGGTCACAGGGATGAGTCTGAAGTGGAAAACAGAGTGGCCTACTGTTCTTCTGTCTCTGCAGGTACTGTAGAACCAACTGTGCCGAGTCTTGCAATTGTGTGAAGTACGTTGGTGAGACTTTTGGAGCATGAGTGTGATGTGGGTTTTCTGGGTCTGAACATTGTGGAGTTCTGTGTGTCAGTGGCATGTGGATGATATTTACCTGTTTGGCCATGTAACGTGTGCGCTCCCCAGGCCACGGCTCCCTTCCTGCAGATGGGGGGTGTGGTGGCCCTGACCCTGCTCAGTTGGCTGGTGTTCAAGGGCTTCCACCGGGCCACAAGAGCAGGTCAGTATTCAGTAGGGCCAATGTTAGGTTGCAGAATGACTTAGGATTTTAAACATAACTATAGACATTTAACATAATAGATTCTAAGATTTCTACAGATTGCTATGTTCTGATGCAAGCAATGAAGCAGTCAATTCAGTCTCAAAAACGATTCACATACGGCGCAATTGCATGTTTTGTTGAACTGTATCTTTATGTTCTCTCCTCAGTCTCCAAGGTCTTGATCATGGTGGTTTTTGTTTTGGTGTCGGTGGCTATCTTCCTCAGCCCCTTGCTCATCACCTCCCCTTGCCTTCTCGAGGCTGATGAGCTCCTTTCTAAACCTGCTCTCATTGGCCATCGTGGGTCACCAATGGTGAGGGAGTTATTTTGATGTTGGAAATCAAAGGTAAAAACAGACATGGTGACTGAAGAGTGTGGAATTATGAGAATCCAGTTGTCAAAGGGTGGTCAATATCAGACAGCAACAATAAAACAGCTCCCTTCCCCCCGCAAAACACACCCATACTGGCATAACAGTTGATGCTATTTTCTGTCTCAACATGTCTCTGCACACCTTAACTGCCCCCAAGGCCTCTAGCTGGCTCTACGTTATCTGAAAAACATGACAAATATGACCTAGATAACCTGACCCATCTCCCTTACTGCTGCCTATCTCCTGCTTTAGTGGAGATAGTGGTGCCAGTGATCTACACAACTCCTGAGATGTTTTAAAACAAAGAAAGTCAAGATACAGTTTCATGACCTAGGATTAGTGTTTGTTTGCATTACTGTAGGACACCTCCCAATTCCTGTCACTTCCTAGTGAACCAGATACTTAAGCTTGAATTAATGTCCAGTCATGTGAGGATCCCAGATGCCGCGGTGCTCTGGCCCCGCTCGGTTACTTAACACCATTAGCTATCACCCCTGAGCTCTGCTTAGCAGTGTCATGCTCATGGCTCTGTGTGTGTTCACACAGCCTGAGGGGAGCTTGGTTATGTAGAACACGAGTGTTCCTCACCCATCTGTCCTCCCTGTGCTCAGCTGGCCCCAGAGAACACCATGATGTCGTTCGAGAGGAGCGTGGGGTGCAACGTGACAGCCTTTGAGACTGATGTGCAGCTCAGGTAATATCAGAATCAGAATGGGTTTTATTTGCCATGAAAGTTTGCACAGACAAGGAATTTGCTTTGGCAGGAAGGTGCAAACATTAAACATACGGTATAGGAATCTAAAATTTAAATATGAGGACTAACTATACTAAGGGTACATAACTAGCAATACTAAGTGGAATTAGAATTAAAATAAACTATACAATAAAGTATAAAATAAAATATAAGTTGCAGTAATTTACAATATAAAAATACAAAAAATACAAATATTACAAAAAATACAAATGGAAGCTCATGGGGTACATAAAAAAAAAAAGGAATACAATTGCGATTAAATTATTAGCTACTGCTGGTTTCAAGCTCAATATGTGTCTGGGTTTGGGTCTTTTCTCTCAGTAAGGATAGAGTTCCTTTCCTGATGCATGACCATCACCATGAATTCCTGAGGAGGACTACAGATGTGAAGGATAAGTTTCCTGGTCTGGAGTTCAACCACAGCACCAATCTGTCTTGGGCAGAGTTAGAGAGTCTGAATGCTGGCACCTGGTTCCTACAGGTAAGGGATAATACATGAATATATTTTTTCTTTTGTTGATTTTTTTCTGTAATAGTACAGTTGAAAAATATGTTTTTATGCAGAGGGTGAATGCTTTTCCGAATCCACAACTAACCAAGCGACTCCTTTTCCCAGTCAGATCCGTTCTACTCTGTCTCCAAGCTTTCCGAGGAGGAGAGGCGGGAAGCCCAGAACCAGAGTATCCCTTCCTTGGTCCAGCTCCTGGATCTGGCCAAGCAGCACCACACCTCGCTCATCTTTGACCTGAAGAACGAGGACAACCAGGACGTCGACATCACAGTCAGCACCATCCTTACGTCTGGCATCCCTCAAAACCTGGTAAGAGGAATGTTTACCTTGATGCAGATTACATCAAACAGAAATACACCATTCTGTAATGTTTCATGTTTTTCTCTTTTTAGATACTCTGGCTTCCCGGTACTAAGAGGAGGGATGTGATGGAGGCTGCACCTGGTTTCAGACAGGTCTATAACAATGTGTCTATCATGGACACGTATGGAGGACACCACCTGAATGTAAAATACAGTTCTCTGAGCGCAACAGAAATCAGGTGAATACCCTCCGTTAGTTCTCTCACATTGTTGTCAGAACAGAGATACAAACTACTTTTCCCAGAAACCATCTTACCGCACCTCTGTTGAGCACCAGTGCATGACTGGCGTGCCAAGATAAAGTGCTGAATATCAAGACATGCACCGCCGCAGGGCGATAACAGGATTCAAACAATGTTCTCGTCCAGGTGGGTTGTTTAATGGCTGAGCACCCCAGTGAATCCTCTAGCTAAGCTTCTTGTTTACTCAGTGTAATAAATGACTGAAAAGAGCTTTTAAGCAAACTGTTTGGTTTTTGGTCTCATGATTGATTACTTCTGTCATAATCTCTCTCTCTTTTGAGTATTTGCTGGAGTAGCACAGTGTAAGCTAACTCCTGACTAATCTGCTATTAAAGTTACAGCGGCAGCTACATCTGAGTCTTTGAATTCTTCTCTATTATTGTGTGTTTACGTGTGGGCAGGGAGCTGCGAAGCAGAAATGTGTCGGTGAACCTGTGGGTGGTGAATGAGCGCTGGCTCTTCTCTCTGCTGTGGTGCTCAGGAGCCAGCTCTGTGACCACCAATGCTTGCCATCTTCTACAGGACATGACCCAGCCCCACTGGACTCTGGTAAGGGACTCTCCCCTCCTCCTTCCTTCGGCACTTTCTCTTACCTTGAAGTGAATAACGATCCTAGCATAGTCTCTCCTTAATGAATGTTTGATGCTTATATAAAGTAACTGCCAACTGTGTGTGTGTGTTCAGGGTTCTAACCTGTACAGAATGATATGGATCACAGTCAACTTGATGTCATTGCTCATCATGTTTGGACTGTTCATCTTACAGAGGTAAGTAGATGTCTGATCTTCTTTGAGAACAGAAATGGAGGCTGCCTTTGTAGTGTGTTTGGAAAGTGATGTGTCACTTTACTTTCTTTAAGGAACAGTGGCAGTTTCAGTCATTCTAAAGGTAGGCAATGTCAAAAGATGTGGTACAATAAAAATGTATCTAAATAGAATGATTGGCTCCTTTCAAGACTTCCAAATAATGCTACAGTATATTAATCAAATCTAATCAAATGAAGTGCAAATCACACCCACTAACATGAGTGCATCCCCCAAATGAAAACACTCCCCCCCAAATACGAGTCAACTCCCCCCAAATAGGATGACTTGCTCACCTCCCCCCAATACAAGGACACGCTCCCCCAAATGGGAAACAATATTACATTAACTCAAACACATTACATTAACTCAAAACGGAAAGGGTTGGTACTACACTTCGTTGCTGAATGGATGCAGTAACTAACAAGAAATTGATCGACAGAAGTACAAAATGCAATAGCATGACAGAGTTACGTGCACCAGGACATTTGTTTGGCTATCAAAGCATGTAGCAAGTAGTAGGCTACTTATGCAAAAGTATAAAAATCGATAGCGAAACAACCATCGTGGTCCACGTAACTGTCATTACCATGAAGTTGATCGTTTTGGTTGGAAGCAAAGAAGAAACATTTGTGTTAACATTTCTGAATCATGACTTGCACTACTCTTTATTTTAATCAGGGACATTCCTATGAAATAATCTTAGATATGCTGTTAACGTTTTACAACATTAAAATAAGTAGCCTATGCGCACGCTAAAAACACAATTGAAGGAAGCAGGACTTTTCAGAAGAAAAAACTAATAGTCCACAACAGAAGAACGAAATGCCACAATGACAGAGTTACGTGGACCAGGATCATTGTTTGGCTATCGATTTTTACGTTTAACACGCAATATACTTTTGCATAAATAGCCTACTATTTGCTACATGCTTCGATAGACAAATGTCCTTGTGCACGTGACTCTGTCAGGCTATAGCATTCTGTACTTCTGTCGATCAATTTCTTGTTAGTTACTGCATCCATTCAGCGACGAAGTGTTGTACCTACCCTTTCCGTTTTGAGTTAATGTAATGTGTTTTTGAGTTAATGTAATGTCGTTTCCCATTTGGGGGAGCGTGGGCAAGTCATCCTATTTGGGGGAAGTTGACTCGTATTTGGGGGGAGTGTTTTCATTTGGGGGATGCACTCCACATGTTAATGGGTGTGATTTTTGCACTTCAGGGCCACCTACCCACCGTACTACGGTCGTACTACGTACAAATCACTTAAACAGTCCATCAGATCTGTTATAACATCACAGTGAACCCACTCTTAGCTTGATATACATCCTTGATATCGTTTAATCTGTGGTTGAATCACAAAATCATATTAAGACAATTGTGGATTCAATTAACAGTACTGTAGCTCCATACTTCTATACATGTATTCTATATTTAGTCTAACATTATGAAATTAGGTGATGGCTTGTGTCTGACTCAACAGAGAAAGGAAAGCACGTACACAGATTTTCCACCTGGAACCAGAGAGAAATGTCCCCCTTCTTACCTTCTGAGTAGCTCTGCCTGGATCTAATGGAAGCTGCCTTTGGAATCTACTGAACTAAACCCCTTCTATGTCACCTATATGTCTCAGCCCTGAGTCTGGAATCTTTTCATAAATGTTTCTATAATGGGTTCATTGTAAAAATGTGACAAAACCTGTGCTTCAAAAGGCTGTTTTACTACTGTTTTTCTTTGTGCGACTCATTTCAAATAGTTGTCTTTTTTTCATTTCTTTTTTACACTTTCTATGTATTTACAGACCTGTCTCAAATGGCCAAATGTGTACCGTACATGGATTCATTTGAATTATGAACATATGTGTGTGTGTACCAGTACGTTTATGTGTACCTATCCTTTTTGAAAATGTGTAATTTGAATAGAAACTAAACTGATCAAAGGACCTGTATTGTTCACAATTCTGTGGGTTTTACATGTTTTAATTAATCATTTGTTGGTGTAGATTGTGTTGAATTAATCTATTTTTCTACACCAGCATTTCAATTCACTGTGTGCGTGTGTGAGGGCACGTGTAGAGAACGAAAGGATATATACATATGCATAAACTTATGGACTTTTTGAAATATTTGTCAGCCCTGCGAAAAGGCTTATATGTTGTCCTGTTTGTTAACACTAGATGGCAGGCGTTACCATATTTTCATTGACCATCCCCATAGATGTTGTTAGTTGCCATAGGTCTGCTGTGAATAGACCATCTCTGCTCCCTTCTGTAAAGCGGTTAGGGGCCAAAGAGATGGGTCAAAGTGAAGAGACCAATTAACGCAACATTAAGATGATTAGTCTAAATAATGTTGACTGTTGTTATTGTTGACGATGATGGTGTTCATAAAGACAAAGGGCAATGATGATTAATAGGCTACAGCTAGTTTCAAATTATTTCCCCAATCCAAATATAGGCTATAAGACCAATATTGTTCTTGCCATGGGTGGGTATAAACGCTGACGGGCGAGGCAAGTGCGAGGAGCAGGCTGTGCGGCTCAGCACAGATAACAATCTCACTTTTTCAACAGAACTCCCGGGAACTTGACATACTACGCCTCGTGTAATTTTCCAAGTGAATTCCAGCTGCCGGCACAAAGTAACAGTAACGACTATGGGAGTGTCTTCATTCGGTTGTCAAGTTGAAAAGTAAAACTGCGTGATGAAATTAAATTCTGGTCAAGGACACGCGTTTTCTTGTTTAAACGTCTGAGGAAACTTTATTCAGTTGCATCCTTATTTCCGTTAATAGTTTTGTTTTATTTTATTTATTTTTCACTCGAATTTAAAGTTTATTTTACGTAGGTTAGGCTACATGATGGTTCATAAGTATGGTAAGTCAGCACATCATTTGACATACTTGTTTATTTAATTTTTAACGTGGTTTGCTCTCTATCCCTCTATTTTACTATGTGAACTATTCAGCCTCGGGTGGAAAGTCGAAGGCAACAGACGCATTTTAAATCACGACTGAGTAGACTAGCCGAAGCTATAGAACTGTGTGAGTGCATTTCTACAGTAAAGTATCTGGGGAAGCAGGAAGCATTTTTATTTCATATGACAATGTAGAATCACGTGGCGAATAAAGTTATTCGCTGCACCTATTATACATCATAAGAAGTAGACTAGCTAACGTTCATTTTTGAACTAGGCTGACGCATCGTAAGGCTGCGTTAATCACACTGTAACTCCACAACTGGCTCAGCAGCACAGCTGTGTGTAAGAGTAGCCTATAGTAGCCTGGCCTACTATAATGCCCTCGCCAATAGCAGCATTGACAGTTATTCTCGAATCGAAAGGGCAAAATCCAACTGCAAATGTAATCCTTCAAGTCCTCGTCAAGAACATCGGACCATGGCAATGACCATGGTTTATGTTTGAACTTAATAATTGTGTGTTATTTTCAACCTTTGTGCACGTTTTACATCAGTTTAGACTTTTTCAATTTCTAAAATGAAAAACCTTGTCCGTGGTTTAATGACTAAAACCTAAGACAATTGACGATATTGCCATTATAAGTATCTAAAATCCTTCACCACTAATATTGCCTAAAACTTCTGCACTGGAAAGAAGAGAAACAGAAGTTCTACATGATGTTGTCAATGTTGTGTTGTCAGACACAGAGAGGGCTGTTGAGCTATTGAGGCAGTACCAGGACAGTCTGACTAGCCCAGAGGAGCAGGCCCTGAAGACCAGCGTGGGGAAAGTCTCTGCCATCTTTGGGAGCCAGCTTTTTCAAGCCCTGCTAGGTAAGACATGGTAAACATGGAGTGCTTTGATTTTAAACTACTTCTTCATTAACACCCTTCATCGCAACTGTCAGAAATAACATGCAGTTCCCTTTTCTATGGTCCAGTCCAGAAGTAATTATAACTCTATATGTATATAACTGATTTGCGTCCAGAGCTATCCCAGAGCTGGTTTCACTTCCCACTCAGTAAAACTAGGATTAAAATGAGTAGGCCCTACACCTATCATAGTTGTGAAGCCTTCTCTCTATTGCCTCCTTACATGTCCACAAACAGATTCCTATAGTTTTCTAGTCTTTTTAAGTAAACATGCAATGTACACTGAGAGTAGTGCTGGTGTGTTTGTGTAGGCTTGTTATTGCCTCTAGTTAGGTCCACAGGATGTAGACAAGGGCAGGTTATATTAATTTGCGTGGGAAGTTAACTGAGCCTAAATGTTTCTCAATTTAGTCCCATGAAAGAGGTCTTTCAGCTCGACTCACAAAGGTTTGCTGTATACCCCCTTCTTTCCTATGTAATGAAATCCTATTAAACATGGCCACCTCAACACAATCTTTTTATTGGATGGCTGCTTCTCTAAACCACTTAGAGAGCCGAAGTTTTGTTCTGTGAAGTTTAAACTTCTTAGCTCATAAATAGAATGTGCTTCGTTGAACTTTTACAGTATGTCAGTTTTGACTTGTAGATACACCGTGTGTCAGCCTGTCCAAATACTGTGTGGATCATCAACAGATAGACAGATTTGTTTTTCTCTAGGTTGGCTAAGATAGAATGTTAGTGTGAGAGATGTAGTATTACAGCATATTAGTCACTAACAGGACATGACGCTGATCAGTCCCAGATTCGCTTGCGCTATATCATGAGCGTAGGCCTGCATGACGTAACTTCACATACTTGTCGGAGACTTAAAGGCAGAGTGACGAACCAAACTCGTACTCGTAAACATCCCTCGATACCTCCACAACTCCGGAGGAGCACCTGTGCAAATTAAACTTCTATATTTCTTTCTAACATTGCGAAGGAAATAAATGAGTCCCATTTAACAAATGCTTGAGTGGTCCTCCTAATTGCCATGGCTGGCTCTGCCCTAATGACGCCCGCCTGTGGGCCTGCTGCTGTTCCAGGGCTGGAGAGCTGTGGAGGAGCAGAGCAGCCCCAGCCTACAGACCCTGCTCTGGAGCTCTGATGGGGGGATGGGTCATCTGGATGTGTGGTGGTGGTGGTGGGGGGGGCTGCCCTGTCCTCCCTCATCATCTGCCTCCCCAGACGTGAATGCTGGTCTGACCTGGGCTAACACACTCACACTTGACGGTGATGATAACACTGGTGATAATGATGATGATAATGATGGCACAGTGCTTCTCGCATCAAACTGTGTCTGATTTGCCTATAAAGAAAGTAATCTGTTACATTTATAGCGTTTTCAAAATCGATAATAGCAGGTTCAATGGCAAACTGAGGAAACATGTATCTCCATGTTATATTCTCACTTAGTAGGGATAACATTTTCATCAGCCTGTAATGTGTTGAGCATTGTCTTATCAGTTCTAGTCAGCTATTAAAGAACACAGGCCTCCAAGGGAAACACAACAGTCCAGGCTGCACAGAGACAGGGATTTGGATTCCAAATCAGGATTCCAAACATTCCTCAGGATTCAGAGCAGGAATGTGCAGTGGCTGAGAGCTGGAGGTAGGGAGGAGTATAAACAGCTCATGGCTGCCTTGCCATGCTAGTCCAGCTGGCCTCCTCCCCTCGTCTGCCTGGCTGGCTGATCTGAGATCAGCCTGGGGATACTGTAAAGCAGAGGACATAGGCCCCTGCTGTCTGTGTGTGTGTTTCTCTCTGTGTGTGTGTCTCAGGTAGGGATCTAAACAGGGTCAAACTAGGCTGGGCTCTCTAACCCTTACATGTGGTTCTCATTACACTGGACACAGCGGAGGCACAGCATGTTTACAGAGCTAACAGGATCATGGTGCAATTTAAACATTAATCATCAGTCTCTTTGGTTTGTTTACTTTCACAGGCTCTGGGTCATATACACTGGGTTTGGTGTTGCTACTATAATCATTACTGTCAGTACTGTTTAGTATGTAAAGAGAAAGATTCAGTTACTTGGCCTTTCATTACTACTTGATTAGGACATTTATAGTTATTGTTAATTATGTACTTTTACAATGGGGTAATTACTGTATGTAAATATTTAACTGAAGATGTATTCTTAGATTTACCTCAGAATTACAAGGTTTGATGGTGTTTACAGGATCTGCATGTGGTTTAGTGGTTAAAATATGGAGGACAAAAAAATTACTTTATAGTCTTCTACAGTGTGAAGTAATGTCCCGGGCCTGCAATGCAGTGGAAGTTGAAGCCCAGAGCACTTGATTGGACGTCTGCGTGGTTGCACAATCACGGACAAAGGTTGCCTTAACTGCGGACTCATCCCTTTGTTCCCCAACATGCAAACATGCAGGATGAGGAGCTGAGAGAGTGAGGGGGTGGCAGAGCGTTCTGGCACACATACACACACACACATACACACACAGACAGCACACAACACACGTACACACATACATTCCCACAACTCCCAAAGTAGCATGACAGAAGATTATTTCAGCTATAGGGAATTGGGTTGGGGGGGAGGGGTCAGAGCTATCCCCCCAACCCCTTTAATTGTGACCCAATTTCTGCTGAATGTTTGATTCCAACGAGCAGTGTGTCATCATTGAAAGCACTCAGGGGCACATTCTTTTTTGGGGCTGATTCACCAAGGCAGCAAGGGGAGCAATGATTCCAATTCACTTGAATATCTTCACGACAAATGGAGAAAGACAATACACCCTCACCCACACAGACATATACACACACATGCACACACATTCAGAGCCAGTGTGACTGTGCTTGATCCTGCTGTGTGCATAGGAGAGAGGCCAGAGCTGTGGAAAGTCCCAGCTCCCAGGACTGAGATACAGAGAGAGGCCTGACCATGGTCACTCACACTGGGAGCAGCTCTGTTAAGAGATCTGGGAAAGACGTAACCAGAAAAGTCTTCTTCCCTAGTAGAAAACAGGGTTTGTGTTTTTGTTCCACAGTCAGGAATGCATGTGGTCTTTGAGGGTTGAAATAGCTTTGGAACAGCTTTTGGAAACTTGAAGGGTTGGGGAAAAAGTTTGGATTTAGAGCTTTTGATTTGACAATGATTTTTTAAGGTACATTTTTGGGCATTTTTGCTCGAGATGATAGTATGTAGAGGGACAGGAAATGTAGCCGAGAGAGAGAGGGGAGGCATGCAGAACATTGCTCAGGTTGGAATCGAACCAGAGTGAGTGGTACACACCCTACCTGGTGAGCCACCTTCTATTCACCCCTTGACTAAGATTTTTATATAAATAATGGCAATGTGCCATTATTTATATAATGTAAATGTGCCGCTCCCTATAGCTACAGGTCACCTGATTTACAGTTGATTTGCTGGAACACAACACTCCCATGAAAACTGTGTTGTGTAAAAATGTGATGATACCACAAGGCAGTTTGAGTACTTGGGGAATGCCACGTGGAATGCCCTTTTATATTTTCGATGGCTAAAATGAGTACCTGTACTTGTGTGTGTGCTCACATTCACTCTTCAACCTGCTGGGCAGCTAAATCCTCTTCCCACACATGGCTCTACTCCTCCACACTCAGACACTTTTCTGCACAGGGATGAGTCACAAGGCCCATTCTTTCACTTTTGTTCCAACTGCCGCACACTGTTGGGATACACAAACCCCCACCACACACGCCGAAACACACAGACACACGCACACCCCAGCAGTTAAACTTTCAGTTACATTGGGAACATCAGTGCATTCTGTATCGTGTTTATCAAGCTCAAAACAACATATTTGTACACATAGCTCATTTCTTATCCAAGTTCAGATAGTCCTGACATTGAACTTGGAAAAAGTTGTAGCACTTCATGAGCCTTGGATGAGAACAGCGACCTCTTTATGTCAGCAGTGCAGCATGGGGCTCTGTGAGGGACTGTGACATCAGCAACATTGTCCCCCTGCATTCTCGTCAACAGGCAGTCACTCAATCGGTGACCACAGGAAAGGGGCAGGGGCCAGTGACCCACTGGGGGGGGGGGGTTATGTTGAAAGCACTGTTTAACCCTCGTGCTGCCTTCGGGTCACATGACCCAAAGGTTCATAACGAACCATCGTTGTGTTTACCCAATTTTACCCAATACAAAAACAAATTAAAATAATTTTCTTTTAACCTTTGCAATGTGGGGGGTCTGAGACAGCCTAGCTGTTAAAAGAAAATGCTTTACTTTGTCTTTGTATGCGGTAAATCTGTCGCAATACGACGGTGGGTCACAATGACTGATGGGTCAGAATGACCCGAAGATAACACAAGGGTTAAGAAACGTCATTAGGTTAACATTGGGAGGACGATAAACAGAGGGTAATGGGCATAAAGTAATGGTATGTGGGAGGGGATGAGTGTGTCTGTGGCAGTTTGGGGTTGGCAGAAGGAAGCCTGAAGGGTTGGACTGGGTGGCCTGTTTGGGAGAAGAGCATGGCCTAGTGGTGGTGTACTGAGAGAGGTGCTCACACGCTGCACCCACAGCCGGCAAGTCGACAAGTCATTCAGAGGGGTCTACGGACATTGCACAACACAAACTGATGGATTTCAACTGAAGTCAGAACACATGGCTAGTTGAAACATACCCAAGAATTAAACTGACAAGGTTCTTTTTATTGATAATTGTATTGTTTGTACACAGACATTCAAGAATGTTACGAGGTGACCTTGCAGCTCAACACAGCTGAGAGCGATGTGAAGGAGGACAGCAGTGAAGACACCTGGGAGGTAAAACCAACATGAACATCTTCAGTTTATTATGGAAACTATACACTCAGTGATACTCTGCGTTGATCAGCTAGCTGTGCTTAGTCAATATTGGTATGCACTACGCCCAAGATTACACAACACACACATCTAGCCTCATGACCTCAGTCCATTCACTCCCACAGACCATGACTCCATGCCACTTAGGCAGAGAGGAAGAACATGTGTGTGTGAGAGAGAGAGAGAGAGAGAGAGAGAGAGAGAGAGAGAGAGACGGAGATAGCGAGAGCAATTGGAAGGGGAGTGTCCGGAGAGCGAAAGTTAGAGTGAGAGATATGCTATGCAGGGGAGAGAAAGAGAGAGAGGAAAAGAAGCCAGACACCGCTGCATTAGTCACTCGAGTGTTGGCGACACCACGTGCTCATCAGTGGGTCGCTATGACGATGCCACCCGGGCCTTTCATTACAAGTGTCCTCAAGTCACATGCTCTCTCAGGGAAAAGGATCACTTGAGAGTTCAAACGGAGTTCAAACGGTGAGGCAAATCACCGCGGACGACAGGGTCGTCTCATAGACATTGAGTTCGGAAGTGAGGAAATGCTGTGATGATACCCGGTCATGTACAGTACTGCAGGCACCTGTCAGTGGATGGAGTGCCTGTTTATCTGCTTAAACC